>NC_079226.1:10368948-10623948 GCF_029633865.1 Lampris incognitus
ATTCTCATAAAGAATCACAGGATTATATATATATAAATATACGCACCCTTTCATAACCAGTTTGCGTTCTGTAAGAAAGACCTGTTGAAAGGTTCATGATGATTTGTCACTCCCCTGCTTATTCTGACAAACTTATAACCTTTTCATAATCATCTCATGTTTAATGTGTTATGTGAACCACTTGACAGGTCACATTTGTTTTTAGGTAAAAAGTGATCCTGACTCTAGTGTGGTCATGAAGACCAGACAACAAATTCAAACAGAGAAAAATAAGAGAGAAACAAAAATCCACCTACGTGTCTGGGTTGATTTCCATCGACTAATCCCAGAGAGGAATTAAGGAGCTCGTCCTTCCTCCTGCGGATGGGTGTGACTGGGATGACAGCAGGGATAGAAAGACCAGCTACTGGAGCTGAAAAACAAGGACGATAGGTCTCCAGAGAACCAAACTATATGACCGTCTGACTTCTAGAGAGCACGCCAACCTCTTTACTGTTGGACGCGAACAGCAAACTTGGTGTACCCATGCAAACCTCAGCTAATTTGACTCTCAAATCAGACGCCGTTACATGTTTGTTTATGTGCTGTCTGGATAGGAAACGGGCTTTAAATAATGCATGCGATACATTCAAGTGACAAGACATCTCACCTTTCAAACCTCTGGATGCTTTTGCTGGCGTTCACTTTGGCGCTTTGGATCAGAAGTTCCCCACCGCATCCGTGGCACATTTTGACCCTGGACCCATCAAAGATATCATACGTCAAAACAGGCAGTAAATTCTCATTACTTGTCAGAAAGCAAGATAATCGACCATCCTCTCTGTATTACTCATCAGTGCAGAATTCCACTTTTCAGTCTTTAATCATGGCCTACTAATGACAAGATAAACAAACGAGACGTGTCAGAGTTAAACATTGTTTTAGTGCTATTTTACAATACAGTTAGATTACTGTGTTGTTTGCATTGACTCAAAATGTGTGGAAATAAATGGATTTTAGATTTGAATAAAAGACGGATCTGATCACAAAAAAAGTGCTTTTTTTTTTCTCTTTATCCAGACAAAATGTGTTTACCGTGGAACTACGGTGACGCCCCTGGCCCCTGCTGCGTCCCACTTGTGGATCTCGACCCACAGCTTGAAAACTGGTGAACAAAAGGCCCGCCAGGTAGGATTGGCCTACTGTACCATTCAACATCCCAAAATCAAATATCACAATATTTAAATGGCAGTATGTATTCCATTATATTTCACATGAAAGTCCTCAAAAGTGAGAAGTACCCGGCCGCTGTGATGTGCTTTTCCAGGTCTTTGGAAATGGAAGAAATTCCTTGTTCCCTATTCCCTATGGCCGTATGGAAATTTTATAAGGCTTACCTTACATAGCCTGAATGAATTTCTAAGTAATTTATATTAGACTTAGCAGAGGTTTTTTTTTCACAGAACATTTAAGGCTGGTTTCTTTTTATTTATTTTTTCATTGTGTTTTCTAGTTTTCTCTGGCTGGATCCAAGCAGCACTTCGTTGCAGCGTTTTAGTGGCTTGGGTTCTGACGAAAGCTGATATGCAGATGCTGTTAACAGGATGCTTCACACGTACACGCACAGTGATGAAAGGGCTTTATTATATCCAATGGGCTTTATTATGGCCGTGGGCTATATTACACCCATTTCCCTTTTGCATAAATACTGCAAAACAAATGTGTCTTGGATTCCGTCCAGCGCATGTGTATTCATAGCAGGCAGTAAAGAAACCTTAAAATGTCAAAATGCTGAGTTATGTTCCGATGTCAATCAATTCCTCGTTGTCTCGATGTGACTTTTTTTTACAGCAGGGGTGGGGAGAGACACTCGGGGGGGCAAAGCGGAGAGAGTTTGGGGTACTAGGGGTGCGTGGAGCCTGGCTGGCGAGTCTCCCTGGGAATGTTGCAGCCGGGGAGGGGGTGCTTAAGGGTGGGTGCCTGTGTTTGGCTGGTGCAAGGGTCCCAGAGGAACAGTCCAGATGAAAATCACAATACGTTAACTGAAACCGAAAGTGAAAAACAGCAGCTTTGGCAGAAAGCGGCAACAGCTCAGGGTAAACACAAGTACAAATATAAAAGAACGTTAAAGTTATTTTTTAAAATAACAATTAAGTGATTTCTTTTTCAATGATTTGCATTTTTTGCCCAAGGGCGGATCTGGGGGGAGGGGGGGTGTCATTAACCCACCTCCAATTCATATTCCTTTTTTGGGGGGGGTTCCCCTTTTTTCTCCCAATTGTACTTGACCAATTACCCCACTCTTCCGAGCCGTCCCGGTCGCTGCTCCGCCCCCTCTGCCGATCCAGGGAGGGCTGCAGACTACCACATGCCTCCTCCAATACATGTGGAGTCGCCAGCCGCTTCTTTTCACCTGACAGTGAGGAGTTTTGCCAGGGGGACGTAGCGCGTGGGAGGATCACGCTATTCCCCCCAGTCCCCCCTCCACCCCCCAAACAGGTGCCCCGCTCGACCAGAGGAGGCGCTAGTGCAGTGACCAGGACACACGCCCACACCCGGCTTCCCACCGGCAGACACAGCCAATTGTGTCTATAGGGACGCCTGACCAAGCCGGAGGTAACACGGGGATTCGAACCGGCGATCCCCGTGTCGGTAGGCAACGGAATAGACCACTACGCTACCCGGACACCCTCATGTTCCATTTATGAGTATATTTTTATATTTTTTCTGTGGCGTTTGTCCTCATCTGAGCCAAGGGTTTAAGGATAGTGGGTATTTTATTTGTAGTATATGCTGCAGCATATAATGTGATTTTAAAGCCCTCCGGGACCGAATTGTGATGTGGGGCTGTACACATAAATTTGACTTGATGTAATTACACCACATTCGGAGTCTAAACCTCCAACTTGCATTCACAGTCCGTCTCAAACCACCTCCCTGGTTTAAGCAATCGGATTTCCATTCACAATGACTCTTATGAGCATTTAAACTTAGATTATTGTCAGTAAGCACAATTGGGTCGCTTTCCCACTACTAAAAACACATTTCAACACCAGGTATAACTGGAGTTATAGATACCATTACCTTTTTAAACTAGCTCTGTCACATTTCCTTCAAATGTGACATTTATCTAAGCCCTTTGTCAATATAAAGTTAAGTTATGTGTTGCATGAAATAACCAGTCAGTGAAAATGAGACTACAAAATTACCTTTTTAATCTTCCAATACAAAACAACATTTCAGCTCAGTCCTACAAACCACGAGCTGCTGTCTCACAAGGGCATCATAAATATGACTGCCCTTTACTGCGGGGAACAACATGAGTACTCAGCATTTCCAGTGTCAGGCGAATAAATTCAGTGCCATAGGTTTTAATGATCTGGACATGACAACAGATCACACAGAAAAGCTATGCGGTGCAGTATATTTGCATGCAAACCAAACCTTGACACGCTTAACGGTACAGACCTGCCATGCAAATCGTTTCTGAGGACGTGACTGTCGACCACGCAGCGGTAGACTGTCAAGAGTTCAGCTTTTTATTCTGCAGTGGAGTCGTGACGTGACCTCCCCGCCATGGCAAACACAACGATTTCACATTTGACCCCAAAAAAACAAAAAAATAAGGATGCACGATACTGGGTTTTTGCCGATACCCGATATGCCGATATTTTCCAACTCATTTGTGCCGATTGCCGATACCGATATATGCACCCTTTTTTTCCCAAGCCCCTCCTGCCGTGGGCTGAACCGAAGCTGCTACGCTGACCACAGAAGCCGGGCGGTCGTCGCACTGCTGATCCCTATTTTTACACAGCTGGTCTATTTTTTTTTTTTCTCTACGCACGGCTACACGGCCCTCCAACCGACGAGCACAACCTGTTTAAACACGATTGGAATAAATGCCTCATCATACCATGTGAGTTTTTTTTAATTGCACATTAAAATACTACATCAATATCACATCAATGTGTATCCACAGTCCTGCAATTAAAAGGATAAACCACCATGCCTGGTCAGCGGTTGGTGCCTGGTCAGTGGTTCACATGGCATACGCATAATTTTAGGCCAATGCCAATATTTCATTGTAAAGCCTTTATCGGCCGATACCGATGACATGCCGACATCATCATGCATCCCTAAAAACAGAACACAAGTGCTTTGGCTTTTGGGCTCCCTGCAGCGTGTTTTGAGTGACTGCGATGTGACATCCCGCAACATCACGACAACGCAAAGGCAGAACGACAGAACGAAAAAAATGTTAAAAAAAAATCTTCAATTTTCATCTTTTTAGTGCAAGTCCTCTGTTTAAATATTATTGTCATTGCTGTTTTTCAGCCAGGCGTGTCCGTGCCTCTGTGCAAGAACAGACGTGGAATGATAAAGGCAGAAGAAGAAGAAATCACACGGCCGTCTCGCGCTCCACCAACGGAGTCGGAGAGCGAGGGAGGAAACTCGCCGTCTCTTCTGGACAAGCGGTCAGTCCATTGGTTTCCTTGTGTGGCAGAGATGGATGCTGTTGGCTTGATGGCTGCAAAAGACACACACACACACACACACGTTTGCACAGCTGTCCTTGTTAGAAGTTCATTGCATTGCCTTCCATTTATTGTGAACAGCCTAACGCTAACCCCCCCCCCCTTTTCACCCCAGTTGTACTTGGCCAATTACCCCACTCTTCTGAGCCGTCCCGGTCACTGTTCCACCCCGTCTGCCGATCCGGGGAGGGCTGCAGACTACCACATGCCTCCTCCGATACATGTGGCGTCGCCAGCCGCTTCTTTTCACCTGACAGCGAGGAGTTTTGCCAGGAGGACGTAGCGCATGGGAGGATCACGCTATTCCCCCCCCCCCCATATAGGTGCCCCGATCGACCAGAGGAGGCACTAGTGCAGCGACCAGGACACATACCCACATCCGGCTTCCCACCCGCAGACTAGGCCAATTGTATCTGTAGGGACGCCCGACCAAGCCGGTAACACGGGGATTCGAACCGGCGATCCCCGTGTTGGTAGGCAACGGAATAGACCGCCATGCCATCCAGACGCCCAATCAGGCATTTTTTTATTGTTGCCAAATTGCACCCTGCAGCCCAAGCTGACCCTTGAATGTCGCTTTCACGCTTGATCCGTTTTGCTGGTCCAAACTCAAGTGCGATTATCCCCCCCGTCGCCCCCGCTGGTCTCTTTTCACATTACATTATCTGGTCTGTTTACACCATCAACACGTAAGGAACATGCGGCTTTTATTTACCAGTGACGCTAAAGGGAGGTAAGATGGTGATGCGAGCTGCTCAGATAAGGATTTCTGAGAATGTGTGAGTTTTTGTGAGTATTCTCCATTTGACATTTTCATCTGCCCAAATTTCTAATTTAGAGGAGGATTCCTCCGTCAACCATAGTGCAGCTTTTCCACTCATGATTGTGTGACCGCGTCCGGGTAGCGCAGCGATCTATTCCGTTGCCTACCAACACGGGGATCGGCGGTTCGAATCCCCGTGTTGCCTCCGGTTTGGTCGGGCATCCCTACAGACACAATTGGCCGTGTCTGCGGGTGGGAAGCCAGATATGGGTATGTGTCCTGGTTGCTGCACTAGCGCCTCCTCTGGTCGGTTGGGGCGCCTGTTCGGGGGGGTGGGGAAACTGGGGGGAATAGCGTGATCCTCCCACATGCTACGTCCCCCTGGCGAAACTCCTGTCAGGTGCAGAGAAGCGGCTGGCGACTCCACATGTATCGGAGGAGGCATGTGGTGGTCTGCAGCCCTCCTCGGATAAGCAGAGGGGATGGAGCAGCGACTGGGACGGCTCGGAAGAGTGGGGTAATTGGGCTGGATACAATTTGGGGGCGGAAAAAATCCAAAAGAAAAAGGATTGTGTGACCATCAAACAAATGACACATCATCGATATCTTATACTTCCTGATTTTAGATCAGCCAACTGCACTGGAGTTCGGATAGCTTTCCCACCAAAGGCAAACCGCACTGGAGTTCAGGTGAACCGTACCCCAGACCCCCGTTTTTTGGAGAACTCGGGTATGCCCCCTTGGCGCGCACCCGAGTTTGTAAACAGTTTTCATATCAACAAAAGGAACCCAACTAATGGCTCAAGTGGACCTGGGTCAGCTCTAGTGTGACAGATAGTAGGCCTTTTTCACAAACATGGCCGATGTGCTTCCGCTTCTCCATAGAAAGGGTATACATTTGTTGTCCCCAATACCCCCATTGTTAAAAAGCTAACTTTCTGTCGCCTTCGAGTCCGTCTATGACCACTTATTTTGTGTTTGTACACAGCATATAACACAACACAGGTGTTGTGTGTATTGTGTTAGAGAAATTTATGTTTGATTCCATCGTTGTCATGCTAATTCCCCCTTTCCAAAATGGCAGCTCTGTCAAACTGGCGTGAGTTTCTCCCTCGGGTTGTCTGACTTACTCTCTGCCCCAGGGGAGTCACGCAGCACAGCTTCTCTCTAACGTGTGGAGGTAGAAAAAACAGCAGATTTCCCAGCAGGGGATAGATGGTACCTGGCGTCAGATCCTCTTCTTTCATTGGACCTTAAAGAAAACAAAAGACACAATGGTTGAGCGAGAACCCATCGTACATACATCCATCACCTCAACCTGTTTAATCCAAGGAAGTGGATTGTAGAGTTCAATTGTCCCTTGACAATGATCAGAAATTAACATAAAGACTGAATATGTTAGTATCCTGTAGACTAATTTATATTGTATATGATGAACTGTGTTGCACTTAAAACCATCCAGCCATCCATCCGTTATCCAAACCGCTTATCCGAATTCGGGTCACCGGGATGCTGGAGCCTATCCCAGCCATTATTGGGTGGCAGGCAGGGAGACACCCTGGACAGGCCACCAGACCATCACAGGGCCAACACACATACACACACACACACACACACACATACATTCACACCTAGGGACAATTTAGTATGGTCGAGTCACCTGACCTACATGTCTTTGGACTTTGGGAGGAAACCGGAGTGCCACACAGAGGACAAGCCGAGACGACCCCCAAGGTTTGACTACCCCGGGGCTCGAACCCAGGACCTTCTTGCTGTGAGGCGACGGCGCTAACCACTGCGCCACCATGCCAAATATTTATCAAGTTCAATATTTCAAAACAAAAACAAACAAACAAAAATCACAAGTCGCAATTAAAACCATTTTTATTTAATCTCCTTCTACTCAGATCATTAATCGTCTGTATCCCCTGCATATATTCTTGTTTATAAGTGTTTGTGTCGGTGCAATGTATTTTAAACAGTGTTACACATAATATGTGAATTCTGTATGCTGTGAAATTATCTTCCTTTCTTACTTCATGAAGACAAATACCAATCATCCACAAACTCCTCCTCACTTGCGTGTCATGGTAAATATTCTGTAGTTCACAGGAATCCAAAGGAGTTGAATCAAGTGCAACAAGTGGTAAATATCCGTGAAGACGTGTCGCCTCTGCACTTGATTCAACTCCTCTGGATAACCGTGACCTGGATGATTGAGAACATTCACAGACATAGTTCACAGGAAGTTGAATCAGTTCATCTGGACCCAATGTTTATTGTGAGAAATGTTTCATCACTCATCTAATGCCCCTTTTCCACTACACGGTATCGGCTCAACTCGACTTTCGTTTTCCATTACTGGAAAGTACCGGCATTTTGGTAACTGTTACCACTTTTCTGGTACCACCTTTGTCGAGGTAGTGGGTACCAAAATCGATGCAGACCAGCTACACTGAGGGAGTACTGTTACGGTACTGGAAAACGACACTCTGCGAGTTGAGTTGAGCCGGTACCATGTTGTGGAAAAGGGGCATAAGTGACCTCTTCTGTCTCAACTGACTGGCTACTCATTAGCTGTTTTTTTTTTTTTTTTAAATTTTACTTTGGTAGTTTTATATTTTCTTATTAGATAGTCACAGTGGAGGCAAACAGGAAATGGGGAGAGACAGAGAGGGGTAAGATAAGCAACGAAGTTCGCCGGCTGGATTCGAACCGGCGACAGTTGTGACCATGTGGTCATGTGACCATGTGGTATGGGCTCTAACCGTTCGGCAACAAAGGCGCCAATATTCATTAGTTTTAAATTGATACCGTCTTGGTTTTAAATAGATACTCTTGTTTTCTTAGATACGCTTATAGTTTTTTGGTACTTCAGAAGATCGTGATTACGTCTGTGGTGTTCTGTAAAACTGCTTTTTGTAACAATGGCGGAGTAATTTTCCCGCGACTGGCGGTGTTTTTCCCCTTTCACACATTCAGGTTCCATGTGTAAGGTTTACAACAGATGGTGTGTATTCACACATGACATGACAGTGTCTTCTGTCTCGTTCCCTGCTCGGGTAGGATGTCTTTATATCATAAACTACAGCTTCTCTAACGTGATTCTTTTACTATTATTTTGGCATTCTCAGTTTTCCATACAGCTGTACTACACAGCTGCATATGCAACAGCATACGGCAGTTTGACAGCTTCTGTTCACACTCTTGTCGTTTGCTAATGCGTCTGTGAATGCTACTGGGTTGCGAATCGGTAAATTCGACACTATCGACTTTTTCACAATGTCAATGTCGCATTCACACACGAATGTAAAATTGAGGGAGGTTTTACGGTTTAGTTGGCACGTCTGAGTGAGGTTCATGTTGAGAATCCCACCTGGTATGTTCATATTTACTTGGTTAACCATGAATACAAAAAAATCTGTGAACATGTCTGCTTGGGCTCAGCCTCTACCAGTGAGGAAACTGATGAGCAGCCCGGTCAGGACGACGGTGCAGCAGTAGAGGGCGCTGTACCACATGTAGGATAACGAGTAGAATCTCTTCAGGCCGGTGGCTGAGCTGAGAGGTGTCAGCGCTGCAGTGGTTTGGTTTCCTGGCTGCAGGCCGGAGGTGCAGTTGGCAGGCAACAACTGGCCGCCGGAGCCACGAGTCACAATACTACCGATGCCAACCCAGAAGGCCATGGCAAGGCCCGTACCCAGGCCTCCCAGTGCACCCTGAGAAAGAAAAAGAAAAACAAAAAAAAGGGGGCAGAATAGGAGTATTAAAGAAGGCACGGCCTAAAAATACCCCAAAAACTAAATTAGTTTTAACTCTTGTTTTTCATGTAGTATTTCAACATTCATGCACTTTTCATACGCTACACAACAATTGCCCCTCTGGGGACAAATGAAACCTACTTGATTTGACTCGACTTGACTATTTTCATTGCTGGGAACCATTTTTGGAGATTTTTTTTTCCTCTTTATAATCTTAGGTTTCTCCCAGCTATATTTTGTAGCTTTATCATTTAAAGTATTATTATTATTATTATCATTGTTATTATTAGATTAAATTGTTTTATTAGCCACACGACCAAGGCTGGTGGAATTTGTTTTCGGTACATGTTAAACTCTGCAGCACAATACATAGATGAACAGCCGACACTCCACATATTATCATGAACAATACAGTTATACAATAGCATAAACTAACATATTACGCACAACAATTGGGTGAATGGTAGTATGCACGTCAGCGGTGTGTGAGGAGTAAACTATAGGGAGGAATTCAGAGTCCTGATAGCTAGGGGAAAAACTGTTTGTGAAACGTTAAGTCCAAGGGTGCAATCTTATCCAGAAAGGGCCAGTGTGGGTGCAGGTTTTTGTTCCAACCAAGCAGTTACACACCTGATCCCACTAATCAACCTGTAGACTCTTTGCTGAGCAACTTGATTAGGAGACAGTGGTATGTAATTGCTTGGTTGGAACAAAAACCTTCACCCACACCGGCCCTTTCTGGATAAGACTGCCCACCCCTGGTTTAGTCTTAGTGGACAGTGACCTGTAGTGCCTCCCTGAGGGAAGGAGCTGGAAGAGGTTGTGAGCAGTATGTGAGAGGTCAGAGATGATCTTCTTTGCGTGCTTTACAGTCCAGTGAGTATGTCGAGATTCAACTGAGGGGAGTGGGTTGCCTATGATTTTGGATGCCTTGTTGACAATCCACTGCAGTTTTTTTCGGTGTTTGACTGTCTGTGCCGCTTTACCATACTGTAATAGAAGATGTTATGATGGACTCGATAACAGCTGAGTAAAACAGAACGAGAAGTTGATGATTGATCCGGTATTTTTTTTAAGCTGCCTAAGAAATTAAAGTCGTCGTTATGATTTTGCTATGATGTGTTCACTGTTAATTTTCCACTTCAGGTTATTGCTGATGTATTTTCAAAGGAATTTAAAAGAGTCAGTCGAGGTGATGGGGTCTCTGTTCATTTGTATGGGGGTTTTGGGATTTGGCATGCATCGGAAGTCAATAATGAGTCCTTGGGTTTTGGCTGTATTAAGCAGAAGGTCACTATTCGCGCACCAAGTGACAGCTTAGTCTACTTCAGTGCGGTACTGGGTTTCATCATTGTTGGAGATGAGGCCTACAATGGTTGTGTCTGTGTATTTTATTGTTTTCACAGAACTGTCTGTGGATGTTGTGGGTGGTGTAAAGTGAGAAGAGTCAGGGGGAGAGAACACAGCCCTGAGGAGCACCTGTACTGAGGGTGAGAGGGTGTGAGGTTAGGTTATTAACCTTCACCCTCTGTGGCCTGTTCCACAGGAAGCTCTGAATCCAGTGGCATACGGCTGGGTCAATGTTCATATCCATGAGTATGGTGAAGAGTTTGTGTGGGTTGATGGAGTTGAAGGTGGAACTAAAGTCTATGAACAGGATGCGTGCATAGGTGTTTGGTAATTCCAGGTTGCAGGGCATGGTGCAGGGCTATGCTAACTGCATCCTCAACAGACCGTTTGACTTCAATTCAGTTCAATTCAGTTTATTGTCATTAAAAGCAATGTGCAGGCACATGTTAAAAATGAAATGAGGGCTGTGGCTTCACCAAACGGTGCAAGACAGACACAGACAAACACAGTATAAGATGTGGGTCGAATGTGTGTGTGTGTGTGTGGGGGGGGGGGGGGTAAAGTTTTTGATGTGAGCCAGAACCAGTCTCTTAAAGCATTTCATGGCAATGGGGTGAGTGCTATGGGTCGGTAGTCATTCAGATATGTGGATGCTGGTTTCTTGGGGACAGGAATGATATAGGTGGTCTTAAAGCATGTTGGGACTATGGATTGGGACAGTGAGAGGTTAAATATAGTTGTGAAGACCTCAGCCAGCTGGTCGGCACATTCTCGGAGGACCCGACCCGGTATGCCGTCCAGTCCTGCAGCCTTCCGTGTGTTCAGTCTGCGCAGGGATTCTCTGACCTCCGTGATCGATAGAGTGAGCACCTGGTTTTCTGGGTGGCTGGGGATTTTTGTGGCCGGGTCAGTATTGCCCTTGTCGAAGCGGGCACAGAAATTATTTAGCTTGTCTGGCAGGGAGGCATCATGGACAGTGGGACCGCTATTGGAGCTTTTGTAGTCTGTGATAAATTGAATGCCTTGCCACATTCGCCGGGGGTCGGAGTTTTTGTGAAAATGGTCCTCTATTCGTAGGGAATATTTATGTTTGGCTGTTCTGATGCCCTTTTTGAGGTTGGATCTGGCTCCACTGTAGGCCTCACAGTCACCTGACTTGAACGCTGCATCCCGGACTTTCAGCAGCTGCCGGACATCACTGGTCATCCAGGGTTTCTGGTTTGGAAAGGCGCAGATTGATTTTTTTGTTGTGACACTCTCAGTGCAAAAGTTAATGTAGGCTAGTATGGCAGATGTCTGTTCATTAATGTCTATATGGGAGCCATGGGTAGCTGAATGTGCAAAAATACTCCAGTCTGTGTTGTCAAAACAGTCTTGGAGTTGAGAAACTGCTCCTTCTGGCCAGACAGTGATTGTCTTTACTGCTGGCTTGACCTGTTATATTAGGGGTTTGTAGGCTGGGACCAGGAACAGGCAGAGGTGGTCAGAATGCCCCAGGTGGGGACAGGGATTAGCTTTATATGAGTCCTTAATGTTTGTATAGAGATGGTCCAGGGGGTTTTGTCCCCTAGTGGGGCAGGAGACATGCTGATGGAATTTGGGCAATACAGCCCTGAGGTTAGCCTGATTAAAATCATCACCTATGATAAAGGCATTGTCCGGGTGTTTGGTCTGTTGTCTGCTGATGGCACATTGTAGCTGCTTAAGTGCTACCTTAGCATTAGCATGTTGGGGGATGTATACAGCGGCGATGGTAATGGCCGTTAGCTCCCCGGGCAGGTAAAAAGGCCTGCACTGAATCATAAGGAGCTCGAGATCAGCAGAGCAATGACTTGATAGGCAAATTGATATGGGTCCCTCATTGGGGAGGTGCAAGATTTCAAGTGTGACAGAATGATACACTCAAATGCTTTCATGGCCACAGATGTTAGGGCAACTGGTCTGAAGTCATTGAGGCAGGTGATCTTTGAGGACTTTGGCACAGGAATGATGGTAGAGAGTTTGAAGCACTGTGGGACTGTACGTTGGCTTAGAGAGATGTTAAATACAGTGAAAAATATTGGGACCAATTGCGCTGTACAGCGGCTCAGCAAAGCAGGACTGATGCTGTCTGGCCCTGCTGTTTTCCTAATGTTCAGCTTCTTGAGTGTAGCGCTCACCTCATCCTCCTGGATGTAGAAGGGTGGCATTGGAGAGGGAGTGGGGTGGGGGGCTGGTGGGTGGAACAGGTTTTTCGAACCTTGCATAAAACTCATTTAACTTATCTGGGAGGTCATGGTCATTATCTAGAGGGGAGCAGGGGCATTTTTTTGTAATCTGTCATTTCCTTAAGATTTTTCCATATTGCTCTGGAGTTGCTGGAAGAGAATTGTTCCAGTTTTGTTGCGTAGCTGGACTTTACTTTTCTTATTGTAGCATGCAACTTATACTTGGCTGCTCTGTATTGATTTCTGTTTCCATTTTTGTAAGCCCAATTCTTCGTGTAGGAGGTGTAATTCTTAATTCTATTCCAATTAGTGCATTCAAAGCACCCTCAAAGCGTTTCAATGACATCCCTGGACCAAGACCGGACAAATTTGGATGTTTTCTTGATGGATTTAAGCTTTTGGCTGTATTTTGGGATGAGGAGTAACAGCGTGGTTGGATTTCCCCAGTGGAGCCCTCAGGAATGCACGGTAAGCATTCGAAATTGAGACAGCAGTGATCCAATGTTTTCTTTTCTCTGCTGTGGCAAGTGACTTGTTGCTTATAGGGACAGGTTCGTATGGTTGAAATCACCAACATGACAGACGTGTCAGGGTTGGCGTTTTCAACAGAGAAAATGTGTTGCGAGAGTTTGCTAATGGCTGTTAGCATTAGCTTGTGGTGAATGTAAACACCAACTGATACAGTTGAAGCGAATTCTCTCGGAAGATAATATGGTCTGCATTTTCAATATTTTTTTTTAAATACATTTATTTCTGATTTTTCCCTTTTTCTCCCAATTTAGTGGCCAATCGATCCCTATTCTAGTTCAAACACCCACCCTCGTACTGCATGCGTTCACCAACTGCATCTCTCATGCCTGCAGTCTCGAAGGAGACGCCTCTTTCGTGGCGAGGTGAATCCGGGCTGAACCACTGCTTTTTCCGACACACACAGAGACGCATTCGTGTGACGAACACAAGCCGACTCCGCCCCCCTCCCAAAGACAGCGTTGCCAATTATTGCTGCTTCATCGAGTCTGGCCATAGTTGGATCTGACGAGACCGGGGCACGAACCCCGGTCCCCAATGGGCAACTGCATCGACACAAAGCCGATGCTTAGACCGCTACACCACCACGGACTTGCATTTTCAATATTATTATCATTATTATTATTACTTACAGTTGAGTTGGCCCACGGGAAGAATATGCCAAGACAAAATAGACCGAGAAGTGGTCCTCCAACCATTCCAAAGATCTTCAACGCAACCTACAGTTTAATCATATCAGTCAACTCGTGCAAATACTTCCAGAAATATTAATGAATATTTTGTTTTGCAGCACTGTGTGCTTACCAGTAATACTGAATCACCCATAAGGTGAGTTATATAGGCCATTGCCAGACATAACAACCCATAAGACATTGCTAATTGAAAAGAAGAAAGACAGAAATGTAGCGTAAGCTGTCTTTGCTCATGTACTCGTCATTATGACAGTCAAGTGCCGTTACACTATATATAATGCTGACATAACTATTTTGATATAATACGTGTAAATAGGACAATGATGTTGCTAAACAACTGCAAGTGTGCATACAGAAGGTAAAGGATTAAAGAAGCTAACCCAGACACTTGGAAAGCAGAGTCGCCCTTTCCTCCGTCATTGCGGGGAAATGTGGTTTGATAAGGTCTTCCATTGTAACTGTGGCCAACGAGTTGAAGGCAGAGGAGATGGTACTGAAAAAGATAATCAAAAAGAATCATTTTTAGGATTTTGAGGCGTCCTTCTGGCTCAACCATATCAGGTCCATCCATGTCGGCTCAGACCCGATCACAGTGTCCCGAGTTTGATACTGATACGCCTTCCATACGTCCCCACTATACTGTCCAATAAAGCAAAACTAACAACAACATACCAGCAGTGATGTATCTTAACTGAACCAAAGTGAGACTTAAACCTGTCAAAACAGAATAATTTCTTCTCTCATGTTACTATATGGTCATTATTCAGGATAAAGACTTGAGTATTAGTGCCAAGTCTGATGAGAAACTGTTTTTTTTTTTTAGGATCTATTTGAGTAAAATGTCCAACCTTAGAGCTGCACTGAAGAGACAGGCCACAAAGAGGCCTGGAAGTCCAGGCATATCCTTTAGCATGTCCATCACAAAGTACAAGACCATCTACGGAAAAGAAAGAAAAAACAGATGAGTCGTGAACAGAAGAGGCAAAAACATTCAAACACAATTTGCAGCCATTTTTCACATCTGAGCAATAAAGGTCATAATCAAGTAAACATTACACATGACCCTTAGAAGAAAACTCCTTTTGTTTAAAGCTGCATTTCCCCCCCATTAATAACTGTTTATTGTCTCCATGTGTACGATGAAGTCAGGCTCCATAACACTACCAGTCATCTTCACCATGAGTGGAGACACTCTCCAGTCTCCGTATACCACTGTTGAGATGTTTTGACTGTGTAGGACGAACACTGGTGCAGTGGCAAACACGTACATGTTGGAAAAAAGACCGAGACGTGCTGCGGATGTGTCCATGACAACCAGTATGACTGTCCAACAGTGTTCCCATATAGTGTGATGTAGTTTGTAATACATCAGACTGTCTGTGGTGGCTTTGGTCTCAGGATCCATTTTTACAAGGGTGGGAACTGTTTCCTGCTGAGCTGACGGCACACCAGCCACAATGGCTGCTGCACCTGGTTTGTAGTCCTGCTACACCTGGTTTGTAGTCCCAGAACATCAGAGTCAACAGGTCTGTTTCTCTCTGCCTCCTACATCGACTATATCACAACACTGTTCTACTGGAATACTGACTGACTGTTCAACACCACCACCACATCATCATCATGTTTTAAGTGGAGAAAAAGGAACAATTCTTGGTGGACGAGTCACATATAGAAGCTTAAAAAAAAAACCAAATCACATCTCTGGATCTCCCTCGCTTGTGACAGATGGTTCAGTCAGCCATGACACTTCATTATGAAACAAACACTTCCTACTGACCGCATCTTGTGAAGCAGTGCCAAGTCTGTGGGAGGGGTCCTCCCCACAGTAGCGAGCAAACATGACCAGACCCATCACACAGCTCAGAGCCAGCGCCACCTGCAGGGAAGGAAACACCATGTAGCAAGACCTGCAAAAATAAAGCGAGAAATATTCATTAAACTAAATAAAAATGAAAAGACATGAGAATAAAGAGGCGGATTGATTGAGAGTGTAAAAAAAAAATCAAACATGGTAAAGGACATGTCTTTATACATGCTCAATAATCCAGGTAAGAAAATCACAGAAAGTTGACTCAGTTCATCTGGACACAAACGTTTATTGAGAGAAACGTCTCATTACTCATCTAAGTGACCTCTTCAGTCTCAACTGACTGTAGGTATCCCCATCCTTATAAACAATACAGTGGTGTAACGACCGAAACCAACGATCAGTTTCATATGCAAATTGCTGTGACCATTAACTAGAGTTACCATGGCCATGTGTACTATTCACAGAGGATTGGGGAATGGTTGCATTCACAGCATTGTAAAATGGTGACAGATTAGTGGACGACACCTGGGTTACAATTAAATCTCAGGATGTACCACATTTCACCGACTACATTAACTTTGTGGACAACCACATCAAGTTCACCAGGGAGGATGTGAAAAATGACAGGTCAGCCTTCTTATCTTAGACTGTGAAATTGCAATTGGTGATGGGGGACATTTGATTGTTGATGTTTACCATAAACCAACACATACTGATCAGTACTTGAGGTTTGACTCTCATCATCCACTGGAGCACAAACTAGAAGTCATATGGATGCTATACGACCGATTGCTCTTCCCCGGCACAAACAGCAATATAGTAGTGTACACTGTTAAGTGCCAGGAGGATTGCTGTGGCTTGTACACCGGGGAAACCAAACAGACACTGGCCAAGAATATGGCACAACACAGGAGAGCCAACATGTCAGACCAGGACTCCACAGTCTACACCCATCTACAGACCAGTGGCCACTCTTTCAAGGATGAGGATGTGCACATCCTTGATAGGGAGGAACGCTGGTTTTAATGAGTAGTCAAAGAGGCCATCTATGTGAAGAGGCAACGACCATCCCTGAACCGAGGGGGACCTAAGAGTACATGTGTCGCCATCTTACAATGCTGTGATTGCAACTATTCTCCAATCCTCTGTGAATAGTACACATTGCCTTTGTAACTCTAGTTAATGGTCACGGCGATTTGCATATGAAACTGAACATTGTTTTCAGTCGTTATGTCACTGTGTTGTTTATAAGAGTGGGGACACCTGCAGTCAGTTGAGACTGAAGAGGTCACTTAGACGAGTGATGAAACATTTCTCAATAAAATGTATGTCCAGATGAACTGATACACATCTCAAATGGTCCGACACTCCCGCCACATACGGAATCACCACTGGTTTACGCTTAGGCAGCTGTTGTCCTCTCTTCGATTGTCTGGTGTACTGTTTGGGCATCTTCCTGGCTTTGACAAATGCCCAGTTAGGATAACCACACTTGACCAGGGCCTGTTTAATGTGGGATTTCTCCCCTTCCCCGGCCGCTGTATTGGTGAGGACATTGTCAGCTTGGTGGTACAGCATCCTGACGACTCCTAGTTTGTGCTCCAGTGGATGATGAGAGTCAAACCTTAAGTACTGATCAGTACGTGTTGGTTTACGGTAAACATCAACAATCGAGTGTCCCCCATCACCAATAGCAATTTTACAGTCTACGAAAGCTAACCTGTCATTTTTCACTTCCTCCCTGGTGAACTTTATGTGGTTGTCCACAGAGTTAATGTGGTGCGTCCTGAGATTTAATTTTAACCCAGATGTCGTCCACAAAACTGAACCAATGGCTAGGTGGTGTCCCTGGACAGGACATCAGAGCCCTCTTTTAAGAAGTAGTAGTAGAATAATTGCTACATAGTAATCATATCATAGTGGTACTACATGAAGTTGTAGTCCTAGCAGTAATACATTTGCTACATAGTAATCATGGCAGTACTATATGACGTGGTGATAGTAGTAGTAGAAGTAGTACATTTGCTACATAGTAATCATAACATAGTAATATATGGAGTAGTAGTAGTAGTAGTACATTTGCCACATAATAATCATATCATAGTAATATATGAATTAGTAGTAATAGTAGTACATTTGCTACATAGTAATCATATCATAGTCGTAATATATGAAGTAGTAGTAGTATATTTGCTACATAGCCAGGAGTGCATCTCAAGTCGAATGTGTTTAGTGTGGATGCGCCTCATCAGGAGGTAGTGAATGGGAAAATCAAAGTACAAAAGAGATCAGTATTGCCACAGAACAGTAAAACGGGCGTATCATGCCATGAGAATAAAATGGAAAGTGGAAGCAGAAAAGGACTCAGTGGTAGAAACCAGTAATAATGATGTTTATGTAAGGATGAGACATTATTTTAAATACATACAAAAGACTAATAAATGTGCAGCAACATTGTTTCTGATTAGTTCATAAAGAAGTCTTAAATTAGAGATGAGGAGGTCATGAGGTTTAGATGAAAGTCTACTGGTACCTGACAGCCTCCTTCTCTGTTCGGGAGCTCAGATATCTTTGGACCTGTGCCTGGTTCACGCCATACAGAGAAAGCATGAGGAAGACTCCGCCGACCGCAAGAGTCCAGAAGGTGTGTCTCTCCGTCGGATCAGGGTTTAGGCTGGAGGTCAAAGGACGACGTGTGAGATTCAGTGGGTGAGAACACAACACAAAACTGGACTTTGGTCAGTCAGTATCAACTTAAAATCACCAACTAGAATAAATCAAATGTACAGGACTTTGTCGAAACATTGAGGCAGAAAAAAACCAACAGCTGTAGTTCAGAATTTCTCACTATATATTTATTTAACAAAGCACCAGGACCAGGGCATTTCACATATGTGTCAAAAGGGACAGTACAGGACATATGATAGATAGTAGTGTATATATGAATGTCTCTACATCCAAGCTAATATCTAAAGTTGCGTCATTTAACATTTAATGTAACATGTCGTGCACATTTTCTACATCACACAGAATAGATGGCCATGCCACTGCATTTGGCTGCTCGTCGTTGCCTGTTACTACTCGTTTGTCCTGGTTCTGTTTGTGTCTCAGTGTATGACTGATGCGTAAGCCGCTATTGTCGTAAAACACTACTGAATGTTAGAGCCTCTGTCATGGATTTATATGCTCGGGATCCCGGACAAAAAAGCTTTCACTGCTCTCTATTTTCCCAACTCCTAGAAGGTATATGTGTTTGGCCCTGCAGCTACCACCATAGGAAACGACCTAGAAGACGCGAGTAAACATGCAGGCGCCTGAGGAATCCTGCCTCCTCTTGCTTGGTACCAGCCCACCTTTTTCAGCTTGACAATATTGGACCTGGTCAATCATGTTGCTTTATTCCTCGGCGCTCCCTAGAGACCAAGTATGCCTTTCTCCGACCGATTATCCCAGACACAGACCTGGATGTCAGACTGCTTCCCGGCAGGCTCCCCACCATGCTAACTGTGAAATGGGCTGGTGTAGTCCTCCAGAATCTCCGCCCTCTGGCGTGGGAGCTGTTACCGGATTATACCACTATTCCAGTCCAAGCTCTGTCTTGAAATGGATCACATCCTCAAAAATAGAAGCTTCTCCATTAACATAAGTAATTTTTCCTCTCCCCCAGCTAGTCTCTCCAGCGAGGTCCCACAAGGTTCTATCCTAGGCCCCATTCTTTACTCTACATACATGCTTCCCCTCGGTCAAATCAATCAAACATATGACATTTACTTCCACTGTTATGCTGATGAGAATCAGCTTTATCTCCCCCTGAAACCAAACGACCAGTCCAATCTGGTCAACCTCTTGAACTAGCTTGAGGACATAAAGTGCTGGATGGCACAAAACTTCCTAAGGCTGAATCAAGGCTAACCTGAAGTTGTCCCATTTAGCCCCCCTGACTCGATTAACAGTTTTGGCAACCTGTCCACCCTTGTCAAACATCATGTCAAAAACCTTGGTCTTATATTTGATTCCGCCTTCAAGTTTGATAAGCAAGTTAACGCAATAGTGAATGCCAGTTTTTCCCCGCTTTGTACTATTGCCAAAATCAAGCTGTTTCTCCCTTTTTAAAATCTAGAAAAAGTCATCCACACCTTTATATCCTTCCGCTTGAACTACTGCAGCTCCATGTAAATTGGGATTAGTTAATCGTCCCTGTACAGCCTGCAACTGGTCCAGAACACCTTAGCCAGGCTCCTGACAGGTACCCAAGAGGGACCATATTACCCCTATACTGGCCTCTCTCCACTGGCTGTCTGTGTGGTTCAGAACTGATTTTAAGGTTCTCCTATTTGTTTATAAAGCCTTAAGTTGGCTGGCCCCCTCCTATATATTGCAGACCTTTTAACTCTCTATTCCACCTCCAGGTCCCTTAGGTCGGCTGACTTGGGACTCTGGCTGACCCGCGACCTAAACTTAAGCTCGGGTGACCGCGCATTTGCAGTTGCACCCCCTAGACTGTGGAACAGCATTCCCCTCCCTATCAGATCTGTCCCCTCCATTGACTCTTTTATGTGGCGGCTCAAAACTTGCTTTTATTCACTAGCATTTGAATCCTCCTGATGTGGCTGATTTCTGGCTTGTGCCTATGTCCATGTGTTGTTCATTCATGCCTACAAGCTATGTGCCTTGTTGCTTATGTTGGTGTTTATTGTATTTGTGTTTTAGCTACCTCCTGTGGTCTGTACAGTACTTTGGTCACTGTGGGTTGTTTTTAAATGTGCTTTATTAATAAATTTGACTTGACTTGCCTTGACTGCGTGCAGTGCCCCCCCCCCCTGTACTCACGTGCGCTCGCACAAACAAAACGAAGTAGGATGTAGTACCAATGTTTTATTTATTAATCAGGTGTCATGAAAACATATGTGCTGTACATAATAGGGTAGGACTTTGTGAAAGCAGTTTTCAGTTTAAAAAAAGGTATCTCTATCCAACTAAATTCTCAGCTCACTGGTTTATCCTTAACGAATGACCATTCTCGGTTCACTAGTTCGCCAGCTCAATTCAACGTTCGGCCGTGTTTCAGTTCAGTGAGTGGCAGATGCGCAGTTTTTTAACTGGCAAGGCAGGCAACTGCTTGGGGCTGTTAGAGGGCCCGCGAGGGCTGACAAACTTTGCTTCACAGCAATGTCTCAAAATGTGGTGACCGCAACTGTTTCGGTGTTAAATGACGAGATGAGTCATGCGTGCTGACATGGACTTTATCTAGCTCAAAGAATAACAACATTCATTCATTCATCATCAGCTGCTTCCCCGGGCGTGGGTTGCGGTGGCAGCAAGCAAGTAGGGCACTCCAGACGTTTCTCTCCCCAGCAACGCCCTCCAGCTCCTCCTGGAGGATCCGAAGGCGTTCCCTGGCCAGATTGGATATATAGTCCCTCCAGCAAGTTCTGGGTCAACCCCGGGGTCTCCTACCAATTGGGCGTGCTGGGAAAACCTCCAAAGGAGGGTGCCCAGGAGGCATCCTAATCAGATGCCCAAACCACCTCAACTGGAACACAACCCCCTTATGGCGATATACCGCCGGTAATACAGTACTACCTAAATTCCAACAGATGGCAGTAACATGCCATCTATGACACATAACATCTCCCCTTTCTGAAATTAGAAACACTTCATTTAGTTTAAGTAAGTTTAAGTAACATCTTCCCTTTCTGAAATAAGAAACAAGTAAGTTTCAGAACTAAACCGTACATAGCTTTCTATTACTGAACATGACATAAGTGTTACACATCATTCTCAGAAATTAACATGCTGTTGTCAGTACACATTCAACAAACTTGTGCCTTTTTTATTTTTGTTTCTTAATACACCAATACTGGTAGAACAGTCTGGTAGAGCAGTCCAACTACAAATTACGCCTAACAGGTGCCCGGGACAGCCGTCCAGAGTACAACTGCGCAAAGGGCCTTAGCGCGGTATTTGCAGGAGAATGGGCAGACAGATCGTCGGAACGACTAAGTGGGGTATCGGGGGGGCAGGGCAGCACATACACTGTGACCGTCCGGCTCTTCGCCCAGCACCTCTGGGCCGGCATGGCCTGCGAGGGGGTTGGGCCAGTGGCATGCTTTCCAGATGAGTTCCTGGGTTCTGCAACAGCGCTGGCTCCCCCAGGTCAACTCCGTTTCAGCAGTACAATGATTGCTCCACTTATACCAGGTAGGACTGTGGAGCAACCATCTGTACACAGGATCCACGTCTCCAAATGCCTGTTTGGTCTCATGGTGGCGGCTTCATCCGGACCGCTTCACCCACGATGAGTTCAGGTAGATCCCTTGCAGATTTGTCATAGATCACTTTGGAGACCTATCTTCTGTGATGCAGCTGGTCCAGTACCCTGGTCACCACACATGGCTCCAGCAGCCTGTAGGCCACAGGCAGTGCGGTCTTCAAACGCCTTGACATCAGGTGCTGGGCCAGACTGCTGTCCATGCCCACTGTTGGCATACTGCACAACTGCAGGATTGCCTTCTAGACATCATTGCCCTCACAGACGGCTGTCTTGCATAAGTCCTTGGCTATTTTCACAGCAGCCTCAGCCTTACCATTAGCTTGGGGATGGCATGGTGAGGAGGTGATGCGCTCGAACTCCCAGTCCACAGCAAGCCACTGGAATTGGGAGGCATGAGAACTGGGGGCCATTGTCAGAGATGACCCAGTCAGGCTGACTATAGTGAGCAAACGGAGCCTTGCAGTGTTGTTTTGTCATACCTGCTGAGAAGTCTGGGAGCAGGTCAGTTTCCCCGAAATCAGAATAATGATTGACTAGCAGGAGGAAATCTTTGCCACTATACTGGAAAAGGTCTAGGCTTACAAGCGTCATGGGGCAAGTTGGCAGCTCGTGCGACATCATTGTCCCCCTCTGCTGCTCTAAAATGCGTTGTCAATATTTTAAAAACTGTTTCAACGTTTTTCAATGTGCTGCTAAATTTCTTTGTGTGCTCAAAATTCAGGAGCACATGTACTCCTTGGGTAAAAAGGTAGCATAGGGAGTGTCCGGGCAGCGTAGCAGTCTGTCTATTCCATCGCCTACCAACACAGGGATCGCCGGTTCGAATCCCTGTGTTACATCCGGTTTGGTCGGGCATCCCTATGGACACAATTGGCCGTGTCTGCAGATGGGAAGTGTGAGAGCAATTCATATTTGACGTTTGCTTACTTTTAATCTTTCACCAGGTATGATCTATACCATCCATCCATTGTCCTAACCGCTTATCCTGCTCTCAGGGTCGTGGGGATGCTAGAGCCTATTTCAGCAGTCACTGGGCGACAGGCGAGGAGACACCCTGGACAGGCCGCCAGGCCATCACAGGGCCCACACACACACACACACACACACACACACACACACACACACACACACACACACACACACACACACACACACACACACACACACACACACACACCTAGGGACAATTTAGTACGGCCAATTCACCTGACCTACATGTCTTTGGACTGTGGGAGGAAACCGGAGCCCCCGGAGGAAACCCACACAGACACAGGGAGAACATGCAAACTCCACACAGAGGATGACCGGGATGACCCACCAAGGTTTGGACTACCCCGGGGCTCGAACCCAGGACCTTCTTGCTGTGAGGCGACCACGCTAACCACTGCGCCACCGTGCCGCCCTGATCTATACCATGTTTAAATTTATTTTAAACAGAATGAAGGTAGTCTTATAAGGCGTCTTCTGCAGGTGCACAAATAAAGGCCTATTGTTAAACTGTTGGTTGATAGCAGAGGAACGTGTGGGAGACTCACTGAGTGTAGCAAGTCTCTACACGCTAATTGCAGAAGTGGCCTTGGTGGGATGAGAGCTGGAAGACGAGATAAGGAGGGGAAGAACAGACGACTGCCCTATAAGAGAGACTGTACTGTGTTGATCGGCATGCACAAGCGTCTGAGCTTGTGCGCCTGTTCATTGAACATATTAAAATCATTTGACAATACTGTAGGAGATTTCTGTCTCGCTCATTTAATGTCAGAGTGGAATCAAATAATCGCCACGACAGAAGCCCGATGTGGGTATGTGTCCTGGTCGCTGCACTAGTGCCTCCTCTGGTTGGTCGGGGCACCTGTCCGACTCCTGGGGACTCCACATGTATCAGAGGAGGCATGTGGTAGGTAATCTGCAGCCTTCCCAGGATCGGCAGAGGGGGTGGAGCAGTGACCGGGACGGCTTGGAAGAGTGGGGTAATTGGCCAACCACCCCCCACCCCCCAAAAAGAAAAGTTAGCATAGAGCCCTGCTTTTACACGTGTGTTTGAGCAGCATGACAGATTATACCAACTGGATGGTAATTTAATTTAAAATGTCTTGGCCAAACAGGGTAGTAACCTCATCAGGTCGAGTATCCTCGGATGGTTCTGACCCTCTCACACCACCCGTCTCTATCCTGCGTAGCAGCTGGAAGATCCTCAGATGGACATCCTGTGTCATCAACAAGTTGATTGATGTAGTTTCTTGCAGGCATTCCCACACTTGTCCTTCCACGGTTGGGTGACCGAAGCAGAGTGTCGCTTGCAAGTTCTTCCTCCCTCCTCCAACAATGACCAGCAAATCGAACCCTTCATTCTCGGATAGTGTTTGAGATGGCGGGTATATCCATGGAGACGCTTCTTTGTAGGGTGCTTCTTCCAGGATACATTTAGTGCAGCATTCTGGTGAAAGCCCCATCAAGTCTGGATTCAAGCCGTTTAGTGAGGGACCAAGAAGATGCTCCATAAGTGTAACCTCAACTTCTTTAAATCACTTTTTAACATGGGTTAACCAAGTATAATGCACTTTTGTAGCCCCAGTCTGAATTTTCTGTTTGGTGTCATTGTGTTGTGCGAGTCAACGGCACACCCTCAATTTACGTAGATCCAACGCTGGAAATGGTTTGCATGAAAACAACCGTCACACCTGCATATTGTGCACTGAGTCTGGGTTACGTGACCTGTTCTATCACTTCCTTTATAATTTGTATATTTATGCATTCACCACTGTCACCTTTTGTTGTTGCGCATTGTTCAGCACGTTGTTGTACCAAGAAAATATTGAGTCAGTTTTATTGAAATTACAGGGAAAACCAGTTTTTTTTTTTTTTTTTTGGATTTTTCCCCCCCGATTGTATCCGGCCAATTACCCCACTCTTCCGAGCTGTCCCAGTCGCTACTCCACCCCCTCTGCTGATCCGGGGAGGTCTGCAGACTACCACATGCCTCCTCCCATACATGTGGAGTCGCCAGCCGCTTCTTTTCACCTGACAGTGAGAAGTTTCACCAGGAGGATGTAGCGCGTGGGAGGATCACGCTATTCCCACCCCCGGTTCCCCCTCCCCCCCGAACAGGCGCCCCGACCAACCAGAGGAGGCGCTAGTGCAGCGGCCAGGACATACCCACATCCGGCTTCCCGCCCGCAGACACGGCCAATTGTACCTGTAGGGATGCCCGACCAAACCGGAGGTAACAAGGGGATTCGAACCGGCGATCCCCATATTGGTAGGCAACGTAATAGACCGCCACATGACCTGGACCCCCCCTGAAAACCACATTTTTGATGTTGTTATTCTATGCATTTGCTTTTGTAATGTATTACATCTGACGACCACATGGGGGCATCAGTACAATGTACCTTCACACCTCCTAAATCAACAAGTTCGCCTAAAGCGGTAAACAACTTCAGCTGGTAGGAAAACGAAACAAACAGAGCATTTGATTTGTGGGGCATAATGTGGCTTAGAAGCCTAATTCATTTTAATAAAATGTTTGCATTACATGAGGTTTGGTCACCGTTCCTGTTATGAGTGTGAGTATTACTATCGTCATTATTATCGGCTCTTTAACAAGTTTATATAAGCTGGTCTGCAGCCCCGGCCTGTTATTTTCATCTTAAACTTGCCAATAAGTTTTGATAATCATCAGATTATTGATACGGTAAGGATCATTGACAAGCTGAATATTCTGGATCTCAACTGTGCAACCCAGAGAGCGATGCGTTTCCGAAGCTGTGACTGGAACAGAGAGACCCCATCTGAAGACATGATCAGCACGTCTGACTGGCTCAGCTTATGAGACCGGCGGAGACTCACTCAAGACCAGAGATGCGGTTTCCCTCCCAGACTTTGTTCCAGACCTCGGACGGCCCTCCGGTCTGCTGGACTCCGACCACGATCACGACCAGCTGCCCTATAAACATCACCACGGTCTGAAACACGTCGGTCCAGATGACTGCCTTCAGTCCACCCTGTCAAGACCAGCCAACCAAAGGAACTTCAGTTACAGCACACATCTCATATTTAAATGCATGGCACTTTACATTAGAACAAGTTAAGTAAGAGAAGGATAAAGAGACCAATACGCATTGGATGAGGGTGTGTGGCTCAACCACCACCACAACTCACCCCTTTTTGCACCTAAGTGTGTGGATCGAGCATCGCTCTCCACAGCCACCTGAGAATCCACAAGTGTCGACCCTGACAGAGGACAGTCATACTCAACCCAAGTGACCGCCGATGATGTGTGTGAAGGGTGAATACAAACCCTGGTTTAAGGGTCATTTTGTGTTTATGAGCGTGCCGAGGACCAGTGATAGGGCAGGATACACACTAGGACTAACTGGGCAATGCTGCAGCAAGTGACCCTCCCTCACATGCAGCACTCTATTGTCTGCCATCATGTCCAGTGCCATGCTGAGGTGGCGTCCTACATGGCACAGTTTGATGGCCTAGAGTACGGCTGCGGTAGTAAGGTGGACAACTCAACGGAGGCCGTGTGCGCCACAACGTGTCACGAGGGCGTCGACGGCGTGCTGAGGGAGAGGATACCATCTGGAAACTACTTCCTGCTCAAGCAGAACTACCAGCGTTATTTTGTGAAAGCCCGGCAGGTATGACCGATGATAGCGGACGATTTCAGGTGCGTGTTCAGTAGAGACGGAGTTCATGTCTTTAATGAAGGCTTACTTGTTTTGCTGCTATTCAACAATAAAGATTGTGGAACCAAGAAATCTGTAGGTTTTCACCGTAGACACCGTGCTGTTTAGTATGGTTGGGGGGGGGCAGTGTTGGGGGGCTCCTCTAACAACCCATCTGTTTATTTAGTAGCCTACACCCAGACGCTATTAGGCTAACAAACAACCCAAAAACAAAATAGTACAACACTGCTCACTTTGCTGTAGCCTGGGCTAGATTTGGAGGTTTGCGGGTTAGGTTCGGGTGATTAATCAACACATATTTTAGTGGGTCGGGTGGTGCGGATTGGCTCTCATAATGGGGTGGGTGGGTGTGGGTATTAAAGAACCCTGACCCCCGCATCACTACTGTACCACCATATAAATGTGACCTATAAACCGAAGTGACTTATATATGTTTTTTTTCCCTTGCAACAAAATGTTGCAAGTGCAACTTGTATTCCAGGAAATACGGTAATGTTACCTAGTACACTGCTTCAAAAAAATGACCATTTTTTGTTTTAATTGTGTCTTATTAATGATTTTGCAAGATTATGGTTTCAAGTTGGTTCATTTCTGAGAGTATTTCCCATTCTTTAAAAGGTAAAATCCACAAATCACTCACACAGAGGCTGTCTGCCGTCATGTCTGTCAGACTTCATAAACGTTAATCGCTTTATTGCTGGTGAATGAGAAATTTATTGTATGAGGAAGTTGAGAGTGGCAGAGAAGTATGTAGGAGTGGTGTAGGACATGTATGAGGTCAGTGTGACTGGTGAGGTGTGCAGTAGGAATGACAGAAGGGTTCAAGGTGGAGGTGGGATTACAGCAAGGATCGGCTCTGAGCCCTTTCTTGTTTGCAATGGTGATGGACAGGTTGACGGATGAGATCAGGCAGGAGTCTCCACGGACTATGATGTTTGCGGGTGACATTGTGATCTGTAGCGAGAGTAGGGTGCACGTTGAGGAGAGCCTGGAGAGGTGGAGGTATGCACTGGAGAGAAGAGGAATGAAAGTCAGTAGGAGCAAGACGGAATACATATGTGTGAATGAGAGGGAGGACAGTGGAATGGTGAGGATGCAAGGAGTAGAGGTGATGAAGGCGGATAAGTTTAAATACTTGGGGTCAACTGTCCAAAATAATGGGGAGTGCAGAAGACAGGTGAAGAAGAGAGTGCAGGCAGGGTGGAGTGGGTGGAGAAGAGTGTCAGGAGTGATTTGTGACAGAAGGGTACCAGCAAGAGTTAAAGGGAAGGTTTACAAGATGGTAGTGAGACCAGCTATGTTGTATGGTTTGGAGATGGTGGCACTGATGAAAAGACAGGAGGTGGAGCTGGAGGTGGCAGAGTTGAAGATGCTAAGATTTTCATCGGGAGTGATGAAGAAGGACAAGATTAGGAACGAGTATACTAGAGGGACAGCTCAGGTTGGACGGTTTGGAGACAAAGCTAGAGACAAGATGGAGATGGTTTGGACATGTGTGGAGGAGAGATGCTGGGTATATTGGGAGAAGGATGCTGAATATGGAGCTGCCAGGGAGGAGAAGAAGAGGAAGGCCAAAGAGGAGGTTTATGGATGTGGTGAGGGAGGACATGCAGGTGGCTGGTGTGACAGAGGAAGATGCAGAGGACAGGAAGAGATGGAAAGACTTGATTTGAAAGCATTTTCATCTGGAATGTGCACGGCGCACAATGAGTATGGCGAATGGTCGGAGCGTTTCAATTTTACTTCGAGACAGGCAGCTTGTCCAGCTCTAAGGAGAGTTGCAGTAAAGCTTAAACCATTTTGTCCAAATCCATGTTCAAGGTTCATGAGTGCATGATTAAGATCATTTTAAATACCTTACCATTGTTGTGTACAATGTGCACACTAGTCCTGTGGCCAACACCGCCGCCCACAGTTCAAATCCAGTAACTGAAGACAAAACAGAGAAGCAACACTGAAGAGAATTCTCAAGTTTACTCAAACCTACTGAAAGCAACAAATGCACACGCTCATTACCTGTGTTCAGTGCAAAGGCTGGTGTATAAATACACACTCCCATATAGACAACCTACAGCACAGACAGTAAAACAAGTTAGACCACCTGACCTTTTTTAAAACGGACACACAGCAAAGAGGCTGATAAACGACAGATTTCGACAGCTTTCATAGTTTGGTGCTCTGTTTTGTCTAACGAAGAACTTACCATCTGAAAGATGAAGGTCAGCGTTCCACAGACACGCACCGCTTTGCTGAAGCGCAGTTCAAGATACTGATTGAAAGAAAAAAAAACGTGACATATACTGGTCATGTACCTCAGTGGTTCTGAACTCTGATCCTCGGGGCCCACAGCACTACTGGTTTTCTTTTCTGTTAGGTGGTTAATTACATTCACCAGTTTCAGGTCTTAAAAACTCCCGGGTGGGAGGGGCGTCCGGGTGGGAGGGGCGTCCGGGTGGCGTGGCGGTCTATTCCGTTGCCTACCGACACGGGGATCCAGGTTTGAATCCCCGTGTTACCTCCGGCTTGGTCGGGCGTCCCTACAGACACAACTGGCCGTGTCTGCGGGTGGGAAGCCGGATGTGGGGATGTGTCCTGGTCGCTGCACTAGCGCCTCCTCTGGTCGGGCGGGGTGCCTGTTTGAGGGAGAGGAGGAACCGGGGGGAATAGCGTGATCCTCCCACGCGCTACGTCCCCCTGGCGAAACTCCTCACCGTCAAGTGAAAAGAAGCGGCTGGCGACTCCACATGTATCGGAGGAGGCATGTGGTAGTTTGCAGCCCTCCCTGGATCAGCAGACGGGGTGGAGCAGCGACCGCGATGGCTCGGAAGAGTGGGGTAATTGGCCGGATACAATTGGGGAGAAAAGGGGGGGGGGAGCTCCCTAATGGGAGAATAGAAAACCAACAGTACTGGCAGGTCCCAAGAACCAGAGTTCAGAACCACTGATGGAGTCAATCACAGAAAAAAACCGATCAATTCTCATTCAAATCCATGGCAGTAGAAACCACCTGATGCACACCTGGTAGGCACTGGAGAGGCGAAGTCTGTAAAACATCGGAATGAAGACGTGAGCGGGAATGAGGAGACCCAGGACGTAGGCACAGCCTATAAACCAGTACTGTGTGCCATGTGTGTAGATCTCCGCCGGTACGCCTATGATGGCCACCGCGGACTGGAAGGAGGCGATGAGCGACAGTGACACGGGGAGGCATCGCATACTTCTGTCCGCAAGCAGGAACTCCTGAGTGGTGCGCTGACGCCCACCTGAGAGGGCGTAGTAAATCCCTATGCCCATCGAGGCTGCTAGCAAGATGGCAAATATTACATAGTCCACGACTGTGAAGTGCTTCTGGTCCACAGGGTCCATCTTGAGAGACTCTGGGTGACGGATGAAGCCGGAGAGGGTTGAATTCTCCCCCAGCTGAACAGCTCAGAGGAACAAAACATGTGTTTTTCTGCAGTCATCAGTCAGGAGACAGGAACAGCCTTGGACAAGTGCTGCAAATGGAAAACACTGAATAGCATGTTTTTGTACAGGGGTGGGGGCGGGGGGGAGGTATCTCCGTATGTAGAGTCTAACCAAGAGCTGCACCTTTCTACTGTGTATAACTGTAGCAACTGCATATTAAACCTCCTGTACAACACAGTCGTGACAAAATCACTTCGACAAACCATTAGACCGACCTGCATGTTCTAATCTGCACCCAGTCCAACGTCACGTGGCTGATGTCATGTACTGAATCCTCTCTGGGCCCCTTCCACATATTTCTATTGTTTTCCAGAGCTGCTGGATTACTGTTAAGTCATCGTCTATAAAGGTTACTACATTACGTTATAAACGGGCAGAGGTGACAAAATTATTCTAGCGAAACAATAAATGTGTCAAGTCATTTGACACATTATCGGTCTTCTCTTCAATTTCCATGTATTGTCACCATCTCTACAGTTATTAGTGTATTTCTCTTTGAGTCGTAAACTGGATTTGTGTGGTGGAAATGATAAAGTTGTAAAACTTCATATTTGATAAATGTCCATGTTTTCAATGACATCAGTTTTAGTCTAATAACTTTTGGATTTATCAAACCATTCATTAATGTACAACTCAACCTTTAAATCCACCTGCATCTTAAGCTTTGCTGCTTTCACTTCGTCAGCCTTTTCTTCGTACACGTTTTTTATCTATTAATCTCTGCTGCCTCCAAGGCCCGTAGTAGTGGGAAAGTCTGCTACAGGAGAGCATTATTCCATGAGGTAAGCTTCAACTTTTTGAACTGAAGATTCAGTACACACACACACACCAAGGTCAGACAACCCCTGTGTCAACTTTATCCTAATTACTGTGATCCAAAATACACACTGACTGTCTGGAGCTGCACAGGGGGCGCTAGAGTACACAACACAGTACAGCACCAATATGGGAACAGTGCCATATAAATAGAAGTGTTCTTCTTATTACTCAAGCATATTGCTGCAGTTTGTATTCATGCAAATGTATCTGCCACACGTAGCTTGCACTTTCTATACTGCACCTAGGGTATTGTACTGTGTTTACATCTGTGTTGCGTTTACACTGTCATGTCTGACTGCATTAAAAGCAGCCTGTTGAGTGGCGTGTTGTGATCTTGTGTGTTGCGTTGTCCCGTCGCGCGGTTGTTCTGCAGACTCGGTCTAGTTTTGCGCTGCATGTGGCCGGGTGACAATAAACCTGCTCGGCTTGACTTGCTCGGACTGCTGCCTTTAAGGCGGCCATAACTCGATTTTTGGAATTTGAAAAAACAAAAAAATACAATTACACCCACACACAAAAAAAGTATGCTAAAAACAAATAGTTTATCCCAATCTCTGCCAATAGCACTCTCAGAAGTTCGTTGTGAGGTTGTTTTCTCGCATTAATTACAGCGACATGGACTTGTCATTAGTTTTGCATATCAGTATTTACGGCCATCTGGTTTTGGTGGCAGCCCCCGTGCTGCTGTCTGCTGCGCTACACAACAGTAGTGTTGTGCACGGTGTAATGCAGTGCACGTTACAGTGTCATGGGAGAAAACAACACTGTGCACACTTGATGAGGCAATTCTACACGTTGGCTTGGTTTGAAAAAGGGTCGTACTTTTGACAGCGAATAAAGTCCCTGAAAACGGTGCAATATATAGCAAATCGAGGTGTAAGGACAGTGCGCGATATCGCCAAGTAATAAACCAGCCTCACCTCTGCAGAGAGCACATGTTCCGCCGATCAGCCGGACGAGCCCATTACATCTGCCGCCAGCAGTGAAGCGAGCATCACTCAATATAACTGCGTCTCACAAAAACCTGTTTTGCTAACATCCCCCGGCCGTTAACCGTGAAATCAAATCCAAACAGCAATAAAAAAAATTGAAATTAAAGTATTAAAAGACCGATAACTTTCTATCCACTTCCCGTGTCACTTACTGTGACCACACACACACACACACTCACGGTATGCGAACGCTCAGTTGCCTCTGATTGGCTGACGAACGCCCACCTTCCTCTGATTGGCTGACGAGCGTCAGCTTCGCTCTGATTGGCTGTTAACCTAGGGCGCCGTATGATCGGACTTGTTTTGAATTTGCTTCCGGGGTTGAAGTTTGTCGTCGACCGTGACGTCACCGCCGCCGCCAAACTCGAAAACGGTTTCGCGGTTGTGTTTTTGACTTTGCGAGTTTTTTTTGTTTTTGTCATTTCTTTTAAAAGCTACCTTGTGATCGTCATATTCGATTGTAGACAACACAACCAGACAAGAAGGAGAGAGGGACTTGGAGAAACATGGAGGGGCAGTCGGCAAAAGGTGATCGGGGTTTTTTTTCCTCCTTTGTGATTGTCAGTAGTAGCAGTGGCAGTATTGTTGTTTTCACACGTGGTTTGTTGTGGACGCTTCAGGTGTTCTGAGCCACTTGAGCGACCTGGAGGCGCTGGAAAAGCAGCGGCGTAACAGACGCAAGCCTCGGGGTCGTGTGGACGAGCTGAGGGCCGCTATTCAGACACTGGTCACACAGAGAAACCGGCTGCAGGCGGAGATGGAGGCCAACACGGTGAGTCGCTTATACCAGTGTTTCTCAACCGGGGGTCCGCGGACCCCTAGTGGTCCGTGGTGTAATTGCAAGGGGTCCGTGAAAATAAAATATCTTTTAAAAAAAGGTCCTATGACATTTATAGAAATAGGATTATTTCACTCAAATGCGACTGAGACCTTTATCTACCTAAACTATAAAGGGTAACAGGACTTTTTTCTCTAATTACATCTGTTTCACAAGTGTAATTTGTTGTATTTTAATAAGAGATCTCGCTCCCGTTTGCATTGTTAAAAGTTACTGCATAAAAATTTTGTTGTTACATATATCTGAAAGTTACTGAATACATATTCTGTGTTGTTACATATATCTGAAAGTTACTGAATACATATTCTGTTTTGTTACATATATCTGAAAGTTACTGCTTAAGAATTCTGTTGTTACATATATCTGAAAGTTACTGAATACATATTCTGTTTTGTTACATATATCTGAAAGTTACTGCATAAGAATTCTGTTTTGTTAACTATATCTAAGTTACAACTGAAAGCTCTTATTTTTGCCCCAAAGAGTGAATAAATGCTATAATGCAATTTAAAATGCAGTTTCTACTGTTTCTATCAAATTGCAACCCCCCCCCCCCCGAGATCAGGTGGAGGGGCCCTCAGGGTAGATCAAAAATACGCAGGGGGTCCAGGACCCCAAAAAGGTTGAGAACCACTGGCTTTTACAGATTGAGGGTGGTCACGTAAATTTGTTTAGTGTTGGTCGCAGGTCCAAGACTGTGACTGAGCCGGCTCAGTTAAGTGGGACAGGGTCGGTTTGGTTTGCGGTGACGTAGTTCGTATTTTCGGGCAAACTTGACCGGCAGCATCGGCGATGCTCCATTCCCACCCACGTCAACTGTTTTCACTAATTAGCGCTAATTGGCTGAATGTCTATTAGTCAGTGAAATCAAAGGATTGCATGCAATTTTGTATACACGTGCCTCCGCATAGACCACAAGCGGGTATCACTAATGAAGATCCTCACCAACCTTGCTTCGACTGGGACGAATGCAATATTTGTTCTCAATCAGGTCCTCAGGTACCCAGCTGTACTGCTGGTTTTCAGTTCTCCCAGGCAGCTCATTCACCTGTTGTTCAGGCTCCTGTCAGTAGGGTTTAGACTTAAAACAACAGGTGAGTGTAATGACACAACAGCAATCAAGTCTCAAGTGATGGCCATGAGACATGCTTTGGAATAAAGATTGTTGGTCTTTGAAAGCAAGTGTGATAACCTCCAAAGTCGTCCGAAGACCATCTCTAAATCATCTCCACCCATTCAGCATTTGCCCCCAGGAGAGATCTCACCTTCCCTGTTACCCTCCGTCCCCATCAGCCAGTTACAGTCACTGATGTCATCATCATGGCAAATTTCATCCATCCTCATCAGTGTTCTTAAGCCAAGGCTCACAACTACCACCTCCCCATCACCTCTTACCTCATGGCTAAGAGAATAGGTGACCTCAGGCCTCTTGTACCTGAGAAGATTAGATTAGAACTAGAAAAACAGTGTTTGATTCGGCTGGGTCGCGAGGAAGAGACTGCAATAAGCCTTAACGTCGAAAACGTACCGGTGATACTTCCTGCCTCGTAGTAAGACATTTTGGTGTTACATCACAAAACTGTCAAGTGAATTACGTAACTGCTATGCTGGATCTCTTTACACTGCTAAACTGATGAAGTTCATATTAAAATCCTTTCGATTGTTGATCTAAACTTGGTACACTGTGTTTTCTTCAGAAACTGCAGATGTCAATGGGGGAGGAGGATGATGACGACGACGACAATGACTCGGTGAACTCGCAACTGTCGATGCTGATGAAGAGACGGACACAACTGAAAGACCTTCTCCGTGCTCATTACCTCATTGGTACTCGCTGTCAATAAATCTGTATCTGTCTGTCTGTCTACTTCTGACTACCTGTCTATCCATCTGCCTATTTAGGTATTTATATATCTATGTGTCTAAATATCTATTTATCTATATTTGCCGCTGAATGACCGCTGGTATAGGCTCCAGCATCCCTGTGACCCTGGTAGCAGGATAAGTGGTTTGGATAATGGATGGATGGATGAATTTATATATCCACTAACTGGATTTACCTGCTTTGCTGGGTCATGAAGAGTTTGATCCAAAAGTAAACCTCCACCTTCAGGTCTGCCACGTGCTAGTACTAAAAGTCTTCAGATGGTTCAGAATGCTGCAGCTAGAATCCTAACTAAAAGTAGACAATTTTACCGTATTGCACCAATTCTTGCCTCTCTTCATCGGTTTCCTATCCATGTTAGATCAGACTACAAGGTGCCTCTGCTGACTTATAAAACCCTAAATGGGCTTGCCCCATCTTACCTGTCTGATCTCAAACCGTACATCCCATCTTGAGCTCTGTGGTCTCAAAGCACAGGGATCCTGTGTTTACCCAAAGTTAAAAAGAAGTCAGCTGGTGGCAGGGCCTTTTCCTATCAGGCCACATTCTTGTGGAATAACCTGCCTGCTGCCATCAGACAATCGGAGTCTGTTGAGTCCTTTAAATCCAAATGTAAAACTTTTTTTTTTTTGCCTTAACCTACAATTAGTTGCCTTTATGTCGAGTGCTTCACAACCTGTGCTGCACGGTGGGTCGGTTCTGTCTCAATATAGATTATTGATTATTGCAAACTGTTCTCTCACATGTCTTTTCTCTTTCTCTGAATGATGTCGTCTCCTTTCTCTTCTGTGTGTGAATGGTGTGATGTGAGTCCCCCCCGTGTGCACGTGTAGTCTGTCCTCCCAGGTCTCCATGGTGACGGTGGATGCTATCTGGATGCTGCTTGGCATCCTCCTCATCACATTTTTGTATATCTTATAAAGCCATATGATTTTGTTACCCTGTTTCAATGTTGTATCCTTTTCTTTCTTTTCGATGTTTGACTAATGTCTTTTCTTGTCTCTTCTCCCGTGTATGTGAATGCTGTGATGAGAGTCACCCCTGTCGCATGTGCAGTCTGTCCTCCTGCCAGGTCGACATGGTGATGGTGGTCGCGTGGCTCAGGTCCTAGGCTGTTATGGTGGCATCTGGACACTGCTTGGTGTCCTCCTCATCATATTCATCATTTCTTATAATTTCATTATTTATAATTTTGTTATCCTCTTTCAATGTTGTTTTCTGTAAATAGTGTTTTATTTTGTACACACAACATCCATTGTACGCCTGTCCGTCTTGGGGGAGAGATCCCTCCTCTGTTGCTCTCCCTGAGGTCTCTTTGTATTTTTTCTCCCTGTTAAAGGGTTTTTTAGGGAGTTGTTCCTTAACCGATGTGAGGGTCAAAGAACAGAATGTTGTGTTGCTGTAAAGCCCCCTGAGACAAATTTGTGATATTGGGCTGTATAATTAAAATTGACTTGAGTTGGTATAATGAAACATAACAAAATGTAAAAAAGTGACTGCATGGCATCTTTATTAATGTTCATGACATTGAGGGGCTCGTTCATAAACAACGTTCACAGTTTTACACTCTGGTGCCAACATTAAGAGTGAGTTTGGAGATCTGGCTCTTGAGCAACCAACATTCATCAACATGCACCTGGCCAAGGGGGAAAACCTACCAGGGATATTTGTTTTGGCATTTTTGAATTGCTTAGAACTGTCTTTTCCATGTGGACTACACTTGATCATGGATCATGTAGACTTGCTATTAATGGAGTTGTACCTGAGGTCCAGTACTAGAACTTCGCATCCATGCCCCGCGCATAGGTCCACTAACTCTTGGCTGTTAAACCCTGAATATGCATACACACACACTTTTCTAGAATTATCTGTAGAGCTGTCTCTTGTCTGTCCATCTGTCTGTTTATGTGGCTGTAGAACTTTGCGAGTGTCTGTCCAAGTTGCATCAATGTTTACTTTGAATGAATAGAATTTGTATTAAATGGTATTGCTTCATCTCCAAGTGGTTTAGTTCTAATCCTCTCTCTCTCTCTCTCTCTCTCGTTTCATACACCTAGGTGGAAAAAACATTGTTAAAACTCACCACGGTAAAGGAGTTTCTATCTCATTGGCCACCACCTACGAGGGACTCTACTTAGACACCTACAATCTGGATATAGACCTGACAGCCAGGCTGAAGATCACACGCCATAACTTACCTCCCTTCATCCCTTTAGACCGTCTGATCGAACAGAGTAACATGCAGACGGACATAATGGCTTTTCTGGACACCCTCAGTCAGTATCTCAATGCCTTCGTTGGACGCAGGCAACAGCTGAAGCTTGTCAAGGTACCACACTTAGTAATATGGAAATGAATTGGTATGGTATATGTAAGAGCAGGATTCAGTTTATATTCTACATGCTATGTTCCTCTTATAATGGAGACTTGATAATTAGTCACAATGTTTTCTTTGATATAGCTTAGGTATATATATTTGAATATGTTTCATTTGTGCTCATTTAAGTATACTTTATATTCTTTATGTAAGTCATGTGGTTCTTGAGTAGTGCTGTTTATGGAGCATGCGCAAAATAAGGGTTCGTAGTGAATAAAGCTTTTGACCATGTAAAACGGATTTGGGTAGCAGTATGTATTGAACTGGGCTATAGTGAAATATTTGAGATGTCTTTGGTTGGACAGTAAGCTGTGTTTTGTTTAATGGTTGTAAGGAGCTAAGAACTAAACAAATGATTTAGTGACGTTCCCCTGCCTGGTGGACTTTTATGTCGGACACGCATTAGATCAATTAGAACACAAGTCAAAACTAAAATTTGGTGGTATTAGGTCCCTCATTCTCTCTCAATCTCACTCCCTATTCACTGGACATTTTGGTTGGTGTATGCTTGCAGGTGCACAAAAATGTGACTAAAATTGCCGGCAGCCATACCAACATGTACCCTGGGTCTGCCAAATGACAGAAGCTAAGCAGGTATGGGCTTGGCTAGTACTTGGATGGGAGACCACCTGGGAAAATGAGTTGTTGCCAGAAGTGGTGTTGGTGGGCCAGTAGGGGGCGGTCTTCCCTCTGCTCCTAATAAAAACAATAAATATCAAATAGTGCAGTGACGGGGACACTGTGCTGTAGGAGATGCCGTGAGACGTTAAACCGAGGTCCTGATTCACTGTGGTCATTAAAGATCTCATGGCACTTACTGCAAAGAGTAGGGGGTTCCCTGGTGCCCTGGCAAAATTTCCAAACCTGCCTCTCTCCATCTGGCCACCTAATCATCCCCCCATGTCTTTGGCTCAATGATTCCTCCCTCTCCACCGCAAGCTGATATGTGCTGAGCGTTCTGGCACAAAATGGCTGCCGTGCATCACCAAGTGGTGCTACACATTGGTGCTGATTGAAGTGAGTTACCCCCTTCACTGTGAAGCACTTTGGGTGTCTAGAAAAGCACTATATAAATGTTCTTCTTATTATTATTTAATTATTATTATTATCATTAGAAGGGTACCAGCAAGAGTTACAGGGAAGGTTTACAAGATGGTTGTGAGACCAGCTGTTATATGATTTTGAGACAGTGGCACTGACAAAAAGAAAGGAGGGGGAGCTGGAGGTGGCAACGTTGAAGATGCTAAGATTTTCATTGGGAGTGACGAAGAAGGACAGGATTAGGAACGAGTATATTAAAGGGACAGCTCGGATTGGGCAGTTTGGAGACAAAGCTAGAGAGGCAAGATTGAGATGGTTTGGACATGTGTAGAGGAGAGATACTTGGTATATTGGGAGAAGGATGCTGAAAATGCAACTTGATTGATTGATTGATTGATTGATTGATTGATTGATTGATTGATTGATTGATTGATTGATTGATTGATTGATTGATTGATTGATTGAACATGGAGCTGCCAGGGAAGAGGAGAAGAGGAAGGCCAAAGAGGAGGTTTATGGATGTGGTGAGGGAGGACATGCAGGTGGCTGGTGTGACAAGAGGAAGATGCAGAGGACAGGAAGAGATGGAAACGGATGATTCGCTGTGGCGACCTCTAACGGGAGCAGCCAAAAGTAGTAGATTATTATTATTATTATTATTATTGTTGTTGTTATTATTGGGTTCGAACCCTGGGGTTATCGAACCTTGGGGGTCATCCCAACTCCTTCTGTGTGGAGTTTGCATGTTCTCCCCGTGTCTGCGGTGGGTTTCCTCTGGGTGCACCGGTTTCCCCCACCATCAAAAAGACATGCATGTTAGGGTTAATAATCCTGTCTGTGCCCCTGGCCGAGGCAATGGCAACACGAACTGGAGCTGATCCCCGGGCACTGCACGGCGGCTTCCCACTGCTCCTAGCTACACAGCTAGGATGGGTTAAATGCAGAGGAGGAATTTCCCCACAGGAATCAATGAAAAGATATAATAAAAAAGTTATTATGTATGATTGATCAGGAGTAGAAGTGGGATGGTTATCAATGATTGTATGTCAAAGCATCAGAGAGCTAGAGCCCTCGAGATCGAGATATTTAGATGTCTGGGCGACTTGCTTCCCACTCATATTAAAAGCAAAGAAGAAGGGACTGATAAGTGGCATGCCACTGTCAACAGAGGCTGAGTCATTTCGGGTTGTTTGTGTGCACAGCAAGAATGACTAGATTCCGAGAAGGTGAGAAGGAGGACAGTAATTCTGTGTGTTTGACTTTTGAAGGGGAATTGCCAGAAAGCGTGTACCTTGATTATGTGAGTTACAGGATGAAGCCTAATGAGAGCGCTCCTCTCAGATGTTTTTGCTGTCAAGAATATGGACATTTTGCTGCAGTATGTAATGGCGTCAGGAGATGTGGGGAGGACGACTGCAATGTGGAAAATTGTAAAGTTGGGAAAGCACAAGTGAAGTGCCTACACTGCAAGGGAAATTATGGTACAGGATAAGCGCAGTGTCCAAAAAGAACGAAGAGAAAGTAGGAAGAGAAGGTGACTAAGATGAGAGCAGGAAAGGGATTGTCATATGCTGAATCTGCTAAGAGAATGGTGAGACAAGAAGCTAAGGAGGACAAGTCAATCAGGAAGCATGCTGAGTTAATTTTGTATGGACCAGATGACGTTTTTGGCCTTTTTGGCAAAGGTAATTAACTATACTGCTGGAGTAGAAAGAAAATCTGAGAGAACTGACATAATTGTAGATGCAGCAAGGTGATTTCTGGGTGTTATGGGAGTTTCTGGAGAAGGTGTGCAGCAGCTGCTGAGAGAGGCTTTTAGTCCCTCTTGGAAATCTCTATAATAACTAGTTTGATTGAGAAGATATGAGGTTTTTTTTTTTTTTAAGTAAAGAGTAGTAGTAGTAGTTTTAGTAAATAGACATTCTGGTCCACTCTCCATTCCAGTTGGTGGTGGTAATGCACCAATTGTTGTTTGCTAATCGTCAATAAACCTAAGAAAGAAGGAGTTGGACTCAGCGTCTGTGATGTCACCCATTGGTTTCTGAAGGGGCATTTTGAAGCCTAAAGTTTGGCATTATGCTCACCACCATTTTGTTAGTTGTTAGAGCCAGAAAATCCAAATTTTGGCAACGGGGTGGAGTGTGTCAGAAGCTGGAGGGTGGGGGGCTTGGTGGCAGACATATTGATAGACCTGTCAATCAGTGCAGATGGCCAACCTTTTTTTGATTTTGCTATACTCTATTGATCCCCGTAGGGAAATTATGCTCTGCATTGAACCCATCCTAGCTGTGTAGTTAGGAGCAGTGGGCAGCCACCATGCAGCACCCGGGGACCAACTCCAGTTCGTCTTGCCATGCCTCGGTCAAGGGTACAGACAGGAGTATTAACCCTAACATGCATGTCTTTTTTTGACAACATGCCACTTTTTTAATCATTAATATCTTCTTCATGGAACAATAATTTTCAAATTAACCACCCTCTCACATTTTGAGCCAGACTCCAAATTAGCGATTAAGAAAAAAAAATGTATTGACTTTGTATTTGAAGGTAGAAGTTAAGAATTCCCTAATTGACTTACATAAAACTAATCATTTTTTGGAGTTCGCCACCAAGCGGTTATAGTGGAACTGCAATTTAAGGCACTTAAGCAATGTCTTCAGCTTTCAGCCCTGGTGGTTGCCACTTGGTTATGACTTCCTCTCTTGTCAACAAGTTCAGTTCAACTTGTTATGGTTGTGATTGTGTGCAGGAGCTCCATAAATCAACTGAAGTGTTGGAGAGCAACATGATGTGTTCGATTCTGGTGCTGCTGCTCACTGCTACCAACCAAAACAAGGCTGTTCTCTGCAAGATGACCTACGCCGACCACACCAGATGCCTTCCCACTAAAGTCAGCTTCGAATCTGAAGGTAGGACTCTTAACACTTGAATGACCAAGGCAGCCATTTTGACGGTTTTGGATTTTCAAAGTTTAATAACTTTGTGGGAAAAAAAGATACAGACCTGCCACTCCCTGAATGCTCCTAAAATTGCATATATTTACAATAAAATGAGTTTTAGATCAATTGCACACAAAAAAAGCTATGACAAGATCTACCTAAGACGACCATGAGCGGTCAAATGACCGCTCGTAATTTGTGCGTCACCGTGCGCGTCATGTCACTATTTATGACGTATGTTGGTTGCATCATTTCCTTCATGAAGTTCATTGCTCTGTCCTAGAAACACACTAGCGTTCTCCAGTGCAGAGTAATAGTCTAAATTAGATTTTTGATTATTTCCAACAAGTCTGGTTACAGACGCCATTTCAGACGCACCATGACTACCATCGTTGCAGTATTTACAGGCGTTGGACAGCGGCCATTTTAAATTGTTTGAAACCTAGTGTTAAAGTTGTTAAAATATTAATTTTGGTGTCAGTTAGTTTCTTAACAGACATACTGACGTATATGATGCATTTATATCACAATTGGGTATTTGCCCATGGTCGTTCTAGTAGTTTTTAAGTTCTGGTCATTGTTTGGGACTGTTTCAATAGGTTTTTTTTATTTATTTATTTATTTTACATTTCACATTTTATAGGACTTGTTACGTTTTTAGATTAGCAATATCAGATTAGCAATATGTGCACTACTAAGAGGTAAACTTATTATAGGCTTCAAACATAACCACCAGTGTCATTGACAATCATGCCCACAAATGTTAATTCCGACTGTCCATTACAGAGAGGCATAAGCATGCAGTAGAGGATATGTGATCCAGCAGCAAATAAGTAAATAAAGATTTATGGCCTACCTATCTTTGATGTTAAGTAACTTTATAGAAACTGAACAACAAAGAATGCTTTGCCAACTGGCTAATTTAAAAAAAAATCAAATCTGTTGAACTGTGTACATGAATGGTGGTCGTCAAGACAATTTTATTTGTGTAGACCAGGGGTCGGGAACCTTTTTGACTGGGAGAGCCATAAAAGCCAAATATTTCTAAATATATTTCATTGAGAGCCATATAGTATTTTTAACGTATAATAAATTAAATATGTCTTACTTTTAATGCGACTTCTGGTGCTGCATGGTTTTGCTGATGGCCTTGTAGTCTGGTTCATACGTGGTGAGGTTGAGCTTCATGCAGGCGTTGAGGCTTCCATCAGTTAAACGTGAGCGTAGGTTGGTCTTAATGTTCCTCATATGCGAGAAAGACTGTTCACATGCATATGTAGAGCCAAACATGGTCAATACGGCAATACTCACACGCTGCATTGTGTGGTATGTCACAGGAAGCTCGTTCCAAGTTTTAAGAATCAGCTGGTCTTCAGGTTGAAGATTTTTAATTTCTGTCCACTTGCGTTCCCTCGCCAGCTCTGCTCGCTGTCGCGCAAGACTTTCCAACTCTCCATTAAGTGACTTGAACTTACTCATCCACATGTCTGATGCCTTCAGGTCAGCAACTTCCAGCTCAAAGTCTCCGATAGAGAGCCCGAGGATGCATGTCAGGTCGATTTTGTCCACTGCACACTCATGTGGATGAGTGATGAACTTGAAAAGACCAGTGCGCGCACGAAATTCTCCAAAACGTGCTTTGAATGACTGCAGGAGATTGAACGTAAAGCCAGCTAGCTGCTGGAGATCCAGATGTTGAGTGGAGTCACTTGCTAAGCATGCATCTCTAAATTGTTGCAGTCTTTCAAAGTGCAAAAGACGACCTGTTTCAATGTCCCTGAGAAAGACTTCCAGCTTGCTTTCAAATGCAAACACTGCTTGTTGAAGGGATGAGATTGTATTTCCAATACCTTGCATTTTCACATTGAGCTGGTTCAGATGGCCAGTTATGTCCACGAGATAGTGAAACTGCAGGAGCCAGTCAGTGTTGTCTAGCTCAGGATGCTTGACGCCTTTCATTTCAAGAAAAGTCCGGATTTCACTCAGGCAAGCCGCAAAACGGCTGAGCACCTTCCCCCTTGACAACCAACGCACGTTGCTGTGTAAAAGCAGACTGGGATAATGATTCCCAACTTCTTCTAACAGAGCTTTAAACTGCCGATCATTTAAAGCTCGGGCAACAATAAAGTTGACCACTCGAATGACCAGAGACATCACCTCGCCAAGCTCCTGGCCACACGTCTGAGCGCAAAGCGCCTCCTGGTGCAGGATGCAATGAAAACTTAGGATGGCTCTCTTTTCATGTTCACGGAGAAGCGCTACAAATCCTTTGTTCTTCCCCAACATACAGGGTGCACCATCAGTACAGACAGAAATAAGTTTATCCATCGGTAGTTTTTTTTCTTTAGCAAACTCCATGAAAGACATGAATAAATCCTCTCCTCTTGTTGTCCCTTTCATTGGCAAAACAGCCAAGCTTTCCTCACGCAGTGTGTCACCTGCAGCATACCTGGCAATGATACTGCACTGAGATAGATGGCTAACGTCTGTTGACTCATATAACGCGAGAGAAAAGTATGTCCCGGCGTTTATGTCCTTAATTTGTGTTTCCTCGACTTGATTTGCCATCATGATGCTACGATCGTGCACAGTTCTTGCTGACAGGGGCGTGTCTTTTATTCGTTTGATTATCTTGTCTTTATTCTGGAAGTCATCAAGCAGTTCATTGGCCACATCAAGCATGAATGTTTTGGCATACTCGCCATCTGTGAATGACTTTCCATTCCTTACTATTGCCAAAGCCCCCGCAAAGCTAGCGGAATTCCCGTCACCTTGCTTGGTCCACACACGTAGTTGCTGCTGACTCGTCTGCACTCTCCGCTGTAGCTCCTCGCATGCCCTTTTCCTGCTGTCCCCCGCTGGAGATTTCGATGCAAATGAAGCATGGTGCGTATCGAAGTGCCGCTTTATATTTGACCGTTTCATCGATGCAATTTTATCATTGCATATTAGACATACCGCAGATCCTGCTCTCTCCACAAATGCAAATTCCTCTGTCCACGCAGCCTGGAATGCACGGTAATCATCGTCTTTTTTTCTTTTCGCCATCTTTTCCGTTACAAGGGTTGAAGCGGATAAACTAGTTGGCTATCTGATAAAATTGATTTCTTCACCTTTACAATGACCCGGACATGCTCGCGAGCCATTGGTTCCCGACCCGACCCACGGGTGACCCGTGACCCGTGAAATTTATCTTCAAAACTAATTTCTGTTTACTTTAAAATGACACAGTATTATTAAGAAATATCACAAGTATTTTAAAATCAGTTCCAAACTGATTTTTTTGAAAAAAAAATAATTTTCAACTCAAAATTGTCTGGGAGCCATATGCCGTCACCGGAAGAGCCATATATGGCTCGCGAGCCATAGGTTCCCGACCGCTGGTGTAGACCAATATCACAACTTATAAATTCGCCTCAGTGGGCTTTACAGCAATACAACATCCTGTCCTTACACCCTCATATCGTTTAAGGAACAATCGGCTCTGTGCATAACTGTAGTCCACTGACTTCCGGTTTCTACTGCAGCGGTCATACCAGTTTCCTGTTTGTTGGCGTGTGCTATTGACAATGGCATATTTTTCGCGATGCCTGCAAGATTTACCATGGATAAATGTCAACGACATGCACAGAATTGTCGACAAACTTTCACCTGCACCTACCAGCTAACGGATGAAAAGTTTCAAGTTGCACATACTCATCCTTATAATTGTGGATGTAACTTGATATGTACAATTTGAAAATGTTCACCCGTTTGCTGGTAGGTGCAGGTGAAAGTTTGTCGACGATTCTGTGCATGTCACTGACATTGATCCATGGTAAATCTTGCAGGCATCGCGAAAAATATGCCATTGTCAATAGCACATGCCAACAAACAGGAAACTAATATGACCGCTGCAATGAAACTGGAAGTCAGTGGACCACAATTATGCGCACAGTCTATTCTCTAAAAAGACCCCTTTAACAGGGAGAAAAAATGGGAAGAAACCTCAGGAAGAGCAGCAGAGGAGGGTTCTCTCTCTCAAGACAGACAGACATGCAATGGCTGTTGTGTGTACAGAATAAAACACAATTTACAGAATACAACACTGAAAGGAGATAACAGAATTATAATGGAATTATGATGAGGAGGACACCAAGTAGTGTCCCGATGCCACCGGGACAGCCTAGGACCTGAGCCACGCAACCACCATCACCATGTAGACCTGACAGGAGGACAGACTGCACATGCACACAGGGGAAACTCACATCACACCATTCACATACATGGGAGAAGAGACAAGAAAAAACATTAGTCAAACATCAGTGTGAGAGAAGGATATAACTAGGAGATGTCCTGATACCACTTTTCCATTTCCAATACGCCAGCTTTGGCTATCTGCCAATACCGATATCAATCCGATGTTTTGTTTTACTCTTGTACTTGTACTACTACTACTACTACTACATTAGGGGTTAGGGGTCGCCACAGCTGATCATCTGTTTCCATCTCTTCCTGTCCTCTGCATCTTCCTCTGTCACACCAGCCACCTGCATGTACAAATAATGATAATAAAATACATGCAAGCACTTTGCTTATGATAGCTAATTACCCACCTAAAAACATCTCACTCAAATGGAGAACAAACAAATACTCCCCAATATATAGTCCACAACAGCAGTTGGTTATGAAAGACTGCCACCCTTTATTCAAACACTACTACGACTTTCGGCTGCTCCTGTTAGAGGTCGCCACAGCGAACCATCTGTTTCCATCTCTTCCTGTCCTCTGCATCTTCCTCTGTCACACCAGCCACCTGCATGTCCTCCCTCACCACATCCATAAACCTCCTCTTTGGCTTTCCTCTTCCCTGGCAGCTCCATATTTAGCATCCTTTAGTCAAACCCTTTATTCAAACACTAGTTTGGACGTCCTGCTGCAGACGCTTAGGCTGCATATTCAGCTCTACTTGGATGTTTTCTACCTGTGACTAGGCAAGGGGCAAGTGTTTGAAGTGGCCTACTATTTTTCTCCCGTTGGCCACTTACACTGCGCTGCAACAACAGTCCCTCATGCACAAGTAGCTGCAGTGTGCGCGCGAAGCATCCTAAACTCGCCACGCCAAGTTGATCCATAGCCTTCTTCATATTTTGTGCATTATCCCTTAAAACTAAATGCACTTTGTTTTTTATTAATTGTCCATTCACGCCGCATTTTCTCAATGGCTGCTGTAACGGAATCCCCTCTGTATGGGCTACAAAACTCTCGGGGATGCAACACCACTTTTTTAAAGATAAAATCCCAGTCTATCCAATGTGCGGTCAGACTGGACAAGGACATTGGACTCACGTCTGAGCTCCAGATGTCTGTTGTGAAACTAACCACGCCAACATTCTCTAAGAGTTTGGAGAGAAAATTGCAAACTTCGTTGTGCATATGAGGGATGGCCTTTTCCGTTATATAATGGCGACTGGGCAAAGTGTAGTGAGGCTGAAGGTGCTCAATTAAGCGTCGAAACTACTTTTCTCTCTTTATATTTCACCTCTTGGCCAAATTATATGCAGTCATGGCATAAATTCCCATTGGTATGCAGATGATACTCAGCTGTGTGTGCCTGTAAAGGCTGATGCTTGTACTCAAATGACTATTTAGAGGCCCGCTTGGCTGCTGTGAAAAATTGGATGTCACTAAATTTTCTGCTTTTAAATTCGGATAAAACTGAGATGCTTGTTGTTGGCCCTGCTAGACGTAGACACCAATTTGATCAAATAACAGTAACAATCGACAACTCTGATCACACAAAGTGTGGCAGCCAAAAATCTTAGTGTTACGTTTGATCCCAGCCTTTCCTTTGATAAGCACGTTAAAGAAATCACCGAGACTGCCTTTTTTCACTTACGTAACAGCTAAAATTCGGTCTTTCCTTTCCATGGCTGCCACAGAGACTCCAATACATACATTTGTTTCATCCAAACTTGATTATTTTAATGTTCTCTTTCCAGGTCTGCCCCACGCTAGTACTAAAAGTGTTGAGATGGTTCAGAATGCTGCAGCTAGAATCCTAACCAAATCTAGCAAATTTGACCATATTACACCAATTCTTGCCTCCCTTCATGGGCTTCCTATCCGTGTTAGATCAGACTTCAAGGTGCTACTGCTGACTTATAAAATCCTAAATGGGCTTGCCCCATCTTACCTGTCAGATCTCCTTAAACCGTACGTTCCATCTTGAGCTCTTCGCTTTCAAAATACAGGGCTGCTGTGTGTACCCAAAGTTAAAAAGAAGTCAGCTGGTGGCAGGACCTTTTCCTTTTTTTAAATGCAAAATGCAGCAAAGAAATGTATGCAGTGAATTTTTTTTTTATCTCCATTGAAGCAAGTTTATTCCAAAATCTAATCTCAGAATATGATCTGCTGAAAGACAGGATTTAGACAGAAGATGCTTACACAGGAAATTACAGCAAAGTCTGATCGTATTTGTTCATGGGCCCTGTGATTTATTTATTTTTTATGGCTCTTTTTTATGTGCATTGTTTTTGCAGACAGTGACCTCTCTGATTCTCATCACTGGGAAGAAATCTCCACCCTTCTAAAGGAGACACCTTTGCACAAAGCCTTGACAATCATGCGAGAGAGAAGAATCATTGTTTAACGGGTCTGGGTATGATGCATCTCACATGTACAAAACTGAGTTTGTTTTTGCAATGTCTGTCCTTTAATGTTTTGTGTAAAAAATGTATATGCGTTATTGTTATAATAATAAAACATTCAAAAACATGTTATATACCACTTCCTTTTTGTGAAGTCTTGTGTAACGCTCACTTGGAAATGTAGTTCTGTCACATTTTACATTTAATTTATTACAAGAGTCATGTACCTTTAATTCCTTTTTCCCTTTTTCATACTGTCATGGAAACTTACCTGTGAACATAATTACACAAAACACTTATGGTTGATGATAAAAGACAGTATTGTACAATACGGAGACAAAACAAGACAAATTGTAATGTACAATACAGATAATACAAGTCATGGGTTACTTTCCTATATTTTCCCTGTATTCTCAAATGCACAAAGGCGTTCCCTTCCCTATCTTCCTCTTTCCTAGACAAAGAAACACCTATTGGTCAAATTCAAATGACTATACGTTTTCCATGCCTAATACTCTAGGTTGGACATCATCTGGTCATCTCCAGCTAAGGGGGGGGGGGCATATAGAATTACAAGGCCCTCTGCGTTAAGCAGAAAATAAACAGACTCGGGGCTCCTCCAAGAGCTCTGTGCCAAGACAGCACCTTGCACCACATAACACAACATTGTAAGAGCTGAACAGAAGATGGGAAGAGGGGAAAACAACTTCACATCCCCCCCATAACAAGACATTCCTTACTCCTCTCTGGGGAATTCAGACCGCCTGGTACTAGATGACACGACCTCCTTTAAAGCAGATTTGACCAACAGGCGTAGGGAATCAAATACACATTGAATAAATCAGGCACGCAAACTTGCCACCTTTCAGCGAAATTCACCGTTTTGAATCCAAAATAGGTCACCTACGTGATTTGTGCACAGCTCTGCTGAGAAATAATTGGGGCGGGGGGGTCAAGAACCTGCCTAGTCAAAGTGACTTCCATAGACAATAGAGCGTCAACGTCTGATGCAGTGGATGCGCGTGCATCGACTGTCAACAAAAGGCAGCAGCCAATCAATTCGCTTGTCACAGTACAGCGCGACCCCAGACCATCGGTCTGTGACGTGCTGTGTGGAAAAAGCCGAAACGAAGTTGACACAGTGGCGCGTGGCAGCCACGAGACTACAGAAAAGACGTCAACCGAAAAATAACTGCCAGCTGGAAAGCCTGAAGTAAGAAATCAAATTGGAGGACACAAGAACTGTTAGCAAGCTAGCTAACATTAAGGGAAGATGTCAGGTACAGGGAGGTGGAGCACACACCCTGTAAGAACATGCGGTCAGCAGGAACCACTGACAAACGCCAACGGCAGCAGTCTGCTAGAAAAGCCATGGCAGCAGAGCAGGTATGGATGCCAACCATCTGGCAGTGCCCAGGAGCACAAAAGGCAGACCGCTGAAGAGGGCAAGGCCGAGGCATAAACAAAACAGCAAAAGCAGGCCCTTGAGACACTGGTCCAGTCCAAGAAGAAAAGATGACAAACCCCTCTAGCCCTGTCCCCTGCCCCCCAACCAGTCCTTAAGCGTATGATGCTCTTTCATATTCACATTTGTAATTTTTCTTTTCCCATTTCAATATGGTTTCTGGCACAGAGTGGATATCTACTACTACTTTCAGCTGTTCCTGTTCAGGGTCGCCACAGCATTTCCCTTTTTTTTTCCCCTTCAATTTTCCCCCTGTTTTCACCCCAATCCCGGTCGCTGCTCCACCTGCTCTCTGCCGATCGACCAACCAGAGGAGGCGCTAGTGCAGCGACCAAGACAAATACCCACATCCGGCTTCCCACCCGCAGACACGGCCAATTGTGTCTGTAGAGACGCCCGACCAAGCCGGAGGTAACACGGGGATTTGAACCGACGATTCCCGTGTTGGTAGGCAACGGAATAGACTGCTACACTACCCAGGCGCCAGAATTTCCATCTCTTCCTGTCCTCTGCATCTTCCTCCGTCACACCAGCCACCTGCATGTCCTCCCTCACCACATCCATAAACCTCCTCTTTGGCCTTCCTCTTTTCCTCTTCCCTGGCAGCTCCATATTCAGCATCCTTCTCCCAGTATACCCAGCATCTCCCCTCCACACATGTCCAAACCATCTCAATCTTGCCTCTCTTGCTTTGTCTCCAAACTGTCCAACCTGAGTTGTCCTTCTAATATACTCGTTCCTAATCCTGTCCTTCTTCATCACTCCCAATTAAAATCTTAGCATCTTCAACTCTGCCACCTCCAGCTCCGCCTCCTGTCTTTTCATCAGCGCCACTGTCTCCAAACCATACAACATAGTAGCTGGTCTCACTACCATCCTGTAAACCTTCCCTTTTAACTCTTGCTGGTACCCTTCTGTCACAGATCACTCCTGACACTCTTCTCCACCCTGCCTGCACTCTCTTCTTCACCTCTCTTCTGCACTCCCCATTATTTTGGACAATTGACCCCAAGTATTTAAACTCATCCACCTTCGTCGCCTCTACTCCTTGCATCCTCACCATTCCACTGTCCTCCCTCTCATTCACACATAGGTATTCCGTCTTGCTCCTACTGACTTTCATTCCTCTTCTCTCCAGTGCATACCTCCACCTGTCCAGGCTCTCCTCAACGTGCACCCTACTCTCACTACAGATCGCAATGTCATCCGCAAACATCATAGTCCACGGAGACTCCTGCCTGATCTCGTCCGTCAACCTGTCCATTATCACTGCAAACAAGAAAGGGCTCAGAGCCGATCCTTGATGTAATCCTACCTCCACCTTGAACCCATCTGTCATTCCAACCGCACAACTCACCACTGTCACACTTCCCTCACACATATCCTGCACCACTCCTACATACTTCTCTGCAACTCCTGACTTCCTCATACAATACCACACCTCCTCTCTCGGCACCCTGTCGTATGCTTTCTCTAAATCCACAGACACAGTTTAACTCCTTCTGGCCTTCTCTATACTTCTCTATCAAAACTCTCAAAGTAAACATCACATCTGTGGTGCTCTTTCATGGCATGAAATCATACTGCTGCTCGTTAATCGTCACCTCTCCTCTTAACCTAGCTTTTATTACTCTTTCCCAAATCTTCATGCTGTGGCTGATCAACTTTATACCTCTGTAGTTGCTACAGCTCTGCACATCACCCTTATTCTTGAAAATCGGTACCAGTATGCTTCTTCTCCAGTCCTCAGGCATCCTCTCACTTTCTAAGATTGTGTTAAACAACAAATTATTACTCTCCATGGATATGGAGAGTAATAATTTTGAAAATAATTGTAATTGTGTATCTGGTGGGGCTGCCCTTTGTTAATTCCCTTTGTAAATGTGAGTATATCATATGTAAAGGTACATTTGAACTTAATAAATTAATACTTTTTACTTTATTTTGGTCAATCTTGTAATTCTGTTAGCTTATGACCAGCACCAGATTAATCTTAAAAGATATCAGAAATTAGCATTTAGTAGCTTGTTTTTCACAACAACAACAAAATCTCTGGGTGAGCATACCCCCCGGAGCCCCCTAGCGGGCCTGTTTTTCTCTGCTTACACGTGCTTCTCATCTTTTTCACCCCTAACCAGTTTGCATGCCTGATAATTCCTAATGCTTCATGCCAGTTGTCGTTCACAGTACCTAAGCTTTACATTGTGTTTTAAATGATCAGTCCACCAAAGTGAAAAACCTTGTTCATGTAACTTTTTCTTTTAATTTTCTTTTCTTTAGGGAACTTGCATGTGTAGCTCGGCTTCTCCAGTGCTGTTGAGCGTCTCAATAAAAGCGTTGGCCCTCTGCTGCAAAGCTTCCCAGTGAAAATATCGGTGCCTTTCCAGTGATTCTCTGCCAGCCTGCTGTTGCTTGGCCAGTTGCCTTTTTGAGGTAGAGTCAGTAGTTAAAATGTCTCTCAGCTGTCTTACAGACAACCTCCCCGCCCGGCTGATGGACGGCTGTGCAGAGACAGACCGCCTGAATCCCGGTAGCTCAGATGTTCTGCCGCAGCGCAGAGATCTGCTGGAGGGCAACCTTGAGCCGCCAGATGTATGAATTTCCCTCGAGTCCATCTCAGCCTCTCTCCGCTCGGCTGGCTCCTTCAGGTTTAAGTGGATTGTTGCTTTTGGTTCACAGACTTGCGGCAGCAGTGTTTGCTTCCTGCAGGACGGTGTCTCTCCGCCATTGTAGCGTCTGGTGTGCGGACCTGTACAACACACCTGACAGGTGCAGTTCACACCGGAGCACGATTTCCACCCGCCTCATGTCTTTACGCACCACCGCCTTACGTCCATCCATTACGTGCGGGCCTGTCCATCAACCAGTTCACAAATCCGTCAGTCAAACTTCACCCCTGTATCACATTCCACACATTAAAAGACAATTCAGTTTTGTTTTTTAACAACCTGGTAAAGCTGTGTCTAGCTGTGGTCCCATATCCAGAATTTCCAAAAGTAAAACCCACGAGTTAAATTGTACGCATAATGGCAAAAGCCACAAAAATAAGACTCAGGTTGTAAAAAAAAAATCCCAAATTCTCTTGAAATGCCACAACATGCACTAATGGCCAAGTTATATACTATAACAATTTAGAAATAACACTTCCATGTAAACTGTATAAGTATGCTGATCAAAGTATGGCTTTTACCCCCCCCCCAAAAAAAATTATATTACCCTTCTATTTTTATGTTTTACGAAATTTTTTAAAACATAACAAAAAGGTAAAAGAAATTTCAGGAAATGTAATATTTTGGTTAAACTATACAGTCACTGTGGCTGTGCTATTTCCATTAAAGTCGATAAACTTGTATATTATACCCCCCCCCTTTTCCCCCCAATTGTACTTGGCCAATTACCCCACTCTTCTGAGCCGTCCTGGTCACTGCTCCACCCCCTCTGCTGATCCGGGGAGGGCTGCAGACTACCATATGCCTCCTCCGATACATGTCGAGTCGCCAGCTGCTTCTTTTCACCTGACAGAGAGGAATTTCACCAGCGGGACGTAGTGCGTGGGAGGATCACGACCAAGCCGGAGGTAACACAGGATATTGTACCTTTTTAAAATGCAGATAAAGATGAGGTGAAAAGCTGGAAGGGAGAAATAAAAAGCAGAGGGGTTAAAGTTACAATAACAAATCAAAAATTCTTTCAATTTGAATTTTAAAACGGGACGAACACCACCAGAGTCAAATTCTGAATCCAGCTCGTTGTACCCGTTCCAAATGAAAATGCTTTCAAATCAAGTCTTTTGACCTGGATTGTCAGAACCTTTTCCCAGTGTGCGATGATGTCGTGGCACTTGTTGAGCAGCATCTGCTGCTGTGCGTGTCTGCACATGTGGACTGCAGCAAGTGACTCAGTGTTTATAGGACAATGAACCGGTCTGGTGGCATTCACACCCTTTTTCTAAACCAATGCAGATTGGCACATTCGTCTCTAGCGTCAAGGTGTAACGTTACAGGATGATTGCAAAAACCCTTGAGTGACACTCCACACAGTGATGATGCCACACAACCACCAAAACAAAACAAAATGCCAAAGTGATTAAAATGTTGATGAGGCATTTGAGAAAGTCTGGTTCGAACAAGGGAATGAAAGTGATCTTATGACTAGTGGCTGGATGTATTGGGACGATGATAGGGTTATGCTGACCCCCACCGCAGCCCAGCTCCACTCGGAGTGTAACTCAACACCACATGTCTCTAGCCAAAACATTTGACATCCAGTGGAAGGATTTAGGGCTGTGAGTCACTCGCTGTTCACAAGACCGCATGTGGGAGTCTAGGGGAGAAGGAGTGCAATACTCACCCCGAATGTAAGCATGTAGATGCCCATTTCAGAGCACTTTGATGGAAAACGGACTGTGTGTGCAGCACAGAGCAGTAAATTCAACTTAAGGGGGTGGGGAAATTTCCCTCAGTTAACCATTGACTCACCAGAGTTGCAAGGAGTGCCACAAATGTTATGGGCTACAGATGATTACGATATGGAGTTGGTTAAAGGGGCTGAACTCCTCCATGTGACACCCAAGAGCACATACCCTCCATGTCAGGCACAATATCCGCTCAAACTAGAGGCAGTAATAGGTATAACACCAGTGTTGAACAGTTTGCTGGCAGCAGGAGTCATTATCCCTTGTGCTCATTCACCAGTGAGGAGGCCTATCTTCCCAGTTAAAAGATGAGGCCGCAGAATCAGCCAGCAGAGCGGCCATTCATGCAAGACTCACGAGCAGTAAATGCAGCAGTGTCCATGTGCACCCAGACCCTCAGTACTGGTTTGCGGTCATGTTTCAGGGTAAAACATATATGTGGGCCAGGATGCCACAAGGTTATGTAGAGTCCCCAGCAGTCGACTTGCAGGTTTTGCATGCAAGTGTGGAGAGTTTAGAGGTCTTCCAGCAGGGAGCACGTTGATATAGAGTATGTCGACAATTTGATAATCTGTTCATCAACAAACAAGTTTGCTGGATTGGTACCATTGCGTTGCTGAAACATCTGGCTGAGCAGGGCCACAGGGCCAGTCTGTGTAAATTGCGATTTGCAAAGGAAAAAGTCACCTCTCTAGGGCACGAGATCTAAAAAAGAAAAAGGGTAAAACACTGAGCCCAAAATGAGTGGAAGCCATCCTCAAAATTCGAAAATCCTTTCATTAAGAGGCAATTAATGCCATTTTTAGGGACGACAGGCCACTGTAGACAGTGGATCTGTGACTATGCACCCCTGGAGGCTCCACTATTATCTATTACTCATGGCCATGGACTAAAACCAACTGACAGTGTGATGTAGCCCAGCGTTTCTCAAACCTCTCCTGGAGGACCACTTGTCCTGCATGTTTTAGATCTCGCCCAGCTCCAAACACAGCAGATTTAAATGATCAGTTTTGTTATTAGGCAGCTTCGGGAGCTCATAACGCGTTGATCATTTGAATCAGCTGTGTTGGAGCAGGAACAGATCTAAAACATGCAGGACAAGTGGTCCTCCTGGAGAGGTTTGAGAAACGCTGATGTAGATAGAGGCTGCTAATGCAGCTCTCACCCAACTAACACAGACTTTGACTACCGGCTACACTAAGTGGCCTAGGATTGGTGTTCTGTAGGACAGGTATCACAGTAGAGGGTTTCCGGATAGCAGGGATTTGGTTACAATCAAGCGACATCTGAAAGATGTGGTGGAGGACACGGCTAGGCTGGTCAGCACAGTATCACAAATGTGTTGTGGACCAGGGGCCTCCCTGATGTTTACCCATTTTAAAATGTCTCTAACACATTCCTGACCCATCACAATACCACAGTCAGGAGAAAGAGACTCAGGGCATCCGGGTAGCGTAGCAGTCTATTCCGTTGCCCACCAACATAGGGATCGCCAGTTCGAATCCCTGTGTTACCTCCGGCTTGGTCGGGCGTCCCTGTAGACACAATTGGCCGTGTCTACGGGTGGGAAGCCGGATTTGGGTATGTGTCCTGGTCGCTGCACTAGCGCCTCCTCTGGTCGGTCGGGGCGCCTGTTCGGGGAGGGAGGGGGAACTGGGGGGAATAGCGTGATCCTCCCTCACGCTACGGCCCCCTGGCGAAACTCCGCACTGTCAGGTGAAAAGAAGCGGCTGGCGACTCCACATGTATCGGAGGAGACACGTGGTAGTCTGCAGCCCTCCCCGGATGGGCAGAGGGGGTGGAGCAGAGATCGAGAAGGCTCAGAAGAGTGGGGTAATTGGCCAGGTAAAAGTCATTAAACGTATTTGGGAGATAAGTACAATTCATTCCCCCAATTTTAAAAGGTCTCCTGTCAGTCTCCCTGAGTGATTGAAGATATACATTTAATTCCCCCCAAGCTGTCCGCAGATCATCGCTGCTATACTTATGTTCCATCCTGTCCTTATATACATTCTTTTAGCTTTTCTTGTCTCATTCCTCACTTCTTTAGTCCTTTCCTAAGAGTGCATCTGTCGCCATCTTCTGTGATTGCAAGCTTTCCCAAATCCTCTGTGAACAGTACACATGGCCACTGAAACTCTAGTTAATGGTCACGCCCATATCTGCATAGGAAACTGGTGGTTGGTTTTGGTCGTTATGCTTAATGGCGGAGACACCTGCAGTCAGTTGAGACTGCAGAGGTCACTTAGATGAGCGACGAAACGTTTCTCTCAGAAAACCTACCCAGATGAACATGTGTTACTTTTCCTGTCTCCGTCTTCTGACTACCTTCGCCGGAAGTTACAGGGGAACCGAATTTATTTCGGATCCAGGGCCGAAGTTCGCTGGCGCTGTCCGTCACCGCCTGGTGCTAGCTAGCTAGCTAAACTCCAGAGTACAACCCAACACGGTTCAATAGTTCACTTCGTCTGAAAATGGCGAGGACACCGTCTTCTCTCTTTGGAAACACATTTAATCCTTCTTCACAGCTGCACAAAACGTTGACACAGGTCCCAATATATCACAGTTCTTAGTGATATTTCCTTTCACTTGCGCGGAGCTCCCACTACCGTTCGCGCCACACAACAACAACTTCCTCATTCGCCCCTCCCCACCAACCAATCAGAGTCCGACCCCAGATCTTGCTCTTAAAGCGGCAAACCCTTATTTACCAACAACCGATTCAACCTTCTTTGACAATATATTCTACCCCAGTGTTTCTCAACCCAGTCCTCAAGGAACCCCCTATCCTGCATAATTTCTTTGCAACCCTGAATAGGTACCTGTTTGTAGTTATTCAACCAATCAGCAATGAATTTTATCAGACGTTGCACACCTTGCATAATTAAGTGCTGCGAGATGATTGGTCGAGTAAGTACAAGCAGGGCTACCTGTGCAGGGTTACAATGAAAATCTGCAGGATAGGGAGTCCTTGAGGACTGGGTTGAGAAACACTGTTCTACCCGTCTTTACTTCATCTCATCCCACTTTCCCTCTTTACCCTAATTCAACCCCCTCCCCCACCCACTCTCCCCACCTCCCTTATTCCATCTCACCTCTCCTCCACCTCCATGTCTCGCTCTCCCCCATATTACAAGTTGTCCAAACTGCAATGCCCTGCGTTGCTATCACGCTGTAACAGCTAACGGTGCACAACAGGAGATGCAAAGTGGTCTGCGGACTTGGACCGCAGCGGTGCGCGAACCGGATTTTGCAGATGACGCAACAGGATCCCGGAAGTAAAAATGCCATTCACTTCGGTTGCCGAATCGCTGATAAGGCACTACATTACCCATGATCCTTCAGCGAGGCCCGCCAATCGGAGACGTCGGCTGTTACCGACTTTTTGAAACTTCCTGTTCGAGCGAAACTGCTCAACTTTTCCCTCGAGCCGAGTGCCTCAGCAGCGAGACGGCGCTGCGGCTAGAAGACGCGCGACGGGAGATGAGACGACCTGCGGACGAGTTCCGGATTCTGTAACTTCCTGCGAGGAGCCGCCACCGGATACGTTCATTTACACGCCTTTACCAGGAATGTAAGGTCTGAATGTAACGTCTGACGTGCGACGCGTTTACCCAGCTTATGTGACGGCGTAAGCTAGGCAGTCCGTCGAGCTCTCCGACTTTATTTACGGAGCACGTTAAAGTGCAACGCGTGGTTTCTCACATTCGGTGAAAGTGCCCTGGTTAAAAACCCCGACTTAGGGAAAGAGGAAGGAGCTAACGGACCAACGCGTGTATTTGCCTTTGTTAAGAGTGGACGATCTAACACTCGACTGAGAATCTAACGCCTTCAGAAATGAAGTGAAATCAAACGGCTTACTGAGCACACTGAGAGCTGTCTGTTGACAATGTAACGTGCACTTCTGAGATGTGGACTTCCTTCTCCCGCGACGTTACTTAGACGCGTTACATTCCAGTTACACTGGAGACGAGTAGATTGATAACGTGTAACGAGCAGAGACACTCCCCTTAAATGATGTGACGCTTTTAATGAGTCTCTTGTAGGACAACGGACGAAGTGGTCTTAATTTGATTTTAGAGAACTCGTGTTTCTTCCTGTCTGTCCGATTCTCGCCCACTTGTTCCATCTCCTTGGTCGTGATTGTCTTAAGGTGATGTGTCTCTGAGGAGATTGTCTTAAGGTGATGTGCCTCTGAGGAGATTGTCTTAAGGTGATGTGTCTCCGAGGAGATTGTCTTAAGGTGATGTGTCTCTGAGGAGATTGTCTTAAGGTGATGTGTCTCTGAGGAGATTGTCTTAAGGTGATGTGCCTCTGAGGAGATTGTCTTAAGGTGATGTGTCTCCGAGGAGATTGTCTTAAGGTGATGTGTCTCTGAGGAGATTGTCTTAAGGTGATGTGCCTCCGAGGAGATTGTCTTAAGGTGATGTGTCTCCGAGGAGGTTGTCTTAAGGTGATGTGTCTCTGAGGAGATTGTCTTAAGGTGATGTGTCTCTGAGGAGATTGTCTTAAGGTGATGTGCCTCTGAGGAGATTGATTACATTGCTGTGTTTTATTGCCACAGAAATCCTCTAAAACATGGAGGAACCGACCAGACCTCAGCGTAAGATGTCCACGGCAGGAGACAGTCTGTACAAGATTTTAGGTTTGGAGAAAGGAGTGTCTCCTGATGAAATTAAAAAAGCCTACAGGTACGTTTTTTTTATTATTATTTATTCAAAAATAAAAATCAAGTTAATGCATTTTTTAAATCTTTTTTTTTTTACTTACCAAGGCACACAGTAGTGCTGGACGATATGGAAAATATAATAATCATAGGGAATTTTATGTGTTGTTGGTATAATAGCAACAGGCATGGGCACTAGTCCATGAATACTGGGATGGCATCCAGCGCTTTACCTGTGCCCCTGTCCACAGGGTTAGTGGGGTTAGTGGTTGTGTCAGGAAGGACATCCGGTATAAGATTTTGCCAAATGCTTACGTGGATTGACAAGACCATACCGGATCAGTCGAGGCTCCATACGAGATTGGCTGAGGCCCGGGTTAGCAACGGCTGCCATTGGTTCTGTGCCCTAACAGGATACCGATGAAAACTGTACAATCTGCTGTGGTGACCCCTGAGGAATGGGGAACAAGCTGAAAGAAGAAGAAGATTGATATATAACACAATATCTGCTCACATTTGCAAGTTTTCGGTATTGTAAAGCATAATATCGAACAAAACTAGATTTCACATCAAATATTTCAAGACCTCATTTAGTGAGAAATTCAACTCAGATTCTTGTTAATGTTAACTTGGACAACAAAACTGTGTGACTGTGTGTGAAATCCAGATATGACAGTATCTGAATTTCATCCCCATCTCAATTACTTCCTTTCATTCCCATGAAAGATGATAAACGATCATAAAGACGTGTACCCCAGCTTATTCAAGGCATCAAAATCAGAAGAAAGTGTACAATAATAAGAATTATAGCCACGTGTTGCGTTGCATATACATACAGGCAGAGTCTTTGCACAAAAAATGCAAAGCTACTTTGAACAATTATTTTCAAATGTAGGAACTAGTTAGTGTAACAGCAAGTAGTTTTTGATTCAAGATTCAAAGGCACATACTTCAAGTAGCAATGTATTGGTTTTTCGGCAAACTCCGAAGCTGTCCAAAACAGAGGTAGAACAACAAGTAAATAGAAATAAAATAAAATGTAAAAAGATATAAATCCGGAGAGTATACAGAAGGTATACGCCGATAAACACCTATGTACAAATGTGCAAATACTATACAAATGTGCAGTAGTCTGTTTGAAGGACAGTGTCAGAGGCAAAGTGAGAGTACTGGCAGTTCTTTGTAATACTTTGGACATATTTTCTACTTAATGCAGGTTAATGCATTTTAACTGACACAAAGCATTGCCGGCACAAAAGTGCGTCCTCTCTCCTCTCTGATATATGATGTACTCCAATGACTGTCGTAGTGAGTTTGACAAACAACACATTGTGAAATTTGCAGGCGATGCCGTTATAGTGAGCCAGCTGAACGAGGCTGAAATGTCTCGTGGTCCTGCTTTAAACTATGATTTGAACTGGTGTAAAGAAGACTTTTTAGAACTGAATGTGACAAAAACCAAAGACGCGTGCATTGATTCCAGACGTCATAGCTCAACTCCTGCAAACACTATCGTTAACGGACAAGATGTTGAAATTGGTGAGCCTTGAAAGTATTTGGGCATTATATAATTGACAATAAGATGACCTTTGATAGGAATGCAGATATGCTGAGTAAGAAAAGCCAGCGGTGTCTTTTTTGTATGAGGAAGCTAGCCAAGTTCCAGGTTGACAGATCCCTGATGACATTGTTTTGGAAATCTTTTATTGAGTCAGTTTTCAATTTTTCTTTTATCTGCTGGTATGCATCTCATAGCCTTAAACAGAAAAACCCATTAACAAGGGGGATTGACCAAAGTCAGTGTCAGAATTATTGGCACTCAGCACAACAAACAAACAGTTGTTAAAGAAACCAGAATCCATTGTATCTGACATTACTGCACTTGGGATTTCAAGTTCCTGCCCTCTGATTCCCCCCTCAGGCAACCGTCAGCCAAAATTAACAGATATAAATTCTCTGTCATACCCTCTGCCGTTTCACCGCCCAACTCAGTAAAGTGCAGCTAGCATCAGCACGTCTCATCCATGCCTGTTTCTCCCTTCTTTTTTCACCAATATTGTAACTTTAGTACGTACAGTGGAATGGTGAGGATGCAAGGAGTAGAGGTGACGAAGGTGGATGAGTTTAAATACGTGGGGTCAGCTGTTCAAAGCAACGGGGAGTGCGGAAGAGAGGTGAAGAAGAGAGAGCAGGCAGGGTGGAGTGGGTGGAGAAGAGCGTCAGCAGTGATTTGTGACAGAAGGGTACCAGCAAGAGTGAAAGGGAAGGTTTACAAGATGGTAGTGAGACCAGCTATGTTATATGGTTTGGAGACAGTGGCACTGATGAAAAGACAGGAGGTGGAGCTGGAGGTGGCAGAGTCGAAGATGCTAAGATTTTCATTGGGAGTGATGAAGAAGGACAGGATTAGGAACGAGTATATTAGAGGGACAGCTCAGGTTGGACGGTTTGGAGACAAAGCAAGAGAGGCAAGATTGAGATGGTTTGGACATGTGTGGAGGAGAGATGCTGGGTATACTGGGAGAAGGATGCTGAATATGGAGCTGCCAGGGAAGAGGAGAAGAGGAAGGCCAAAGAGGAGGTTTATGGATGTGGTGAGGGAGGACATGCAGGTGGCTGGTGTGACAGAGGAAGATGCAGAGGACAGGAAGAGATGGAAACGGATGATCCGCTGTGGCGACCCCTAATGGGAGCAGCCGGAAGTAGTAGTAATATTAGTAGTAGTAGTGGTAGTAGATTGTAACTTTTGTACTTCATGTGTTCCCCTTTACGTCTGTATTTATACGTGTTTCCCCCCCCCCCTTTTTTTTTAATGTATGTGTGGCTGTTATTTTGTGTGTTGTTTTTTTATTGCTACTGCCGCAGAACCAATTGCCCCTCGGACACAAGTGAAGGTCTACCACTACGTGTCTTTATATTTTGGTAATGGGGAGAATATTTCCCTTCACAATGACTTACTGTAAATGCAGCAGTCAACTGATATGAAATCATATAGGTTGTTGATATTGTTAACAATACAAAGAGCTCCCCCTTGCTGAAAAATTAGAATAAATAGAACAAAACATCCCTTCTCCCTTAAAAATGACCTAGAGGCAATGAATATGTAAATTACATAAATAGTATTTATATATAATGTACCCTGGCTGATGACAACAACATCGTGCCCATTATACTAAACCTGTACATCAATCAAAATAGTGTTTTCATATCTGTGGATGTTTAAGTTCATTTCACCTCCTACTACAACTCCCAGAAACCCTCACTCCTTTGTTGACAGGAAACTGGCCTTGAGGTATCACCCCGATAAGAATCCGGATAATCAGGAATCTGCTGAAAAGTTCAAAGAGATCAACAACGCCAACGCCATCCTCAGTGATGAGAACAAGAGGAAGATCTATGACGAGTACGGCTCCATGGGCCTCTACGTGGCCGAGCAGTTCGGGGACGAGAGCGTCAAATACTACTTCCTGATGTCCAAGTGCTGGTTCAAGGTGAGAGGCATAATGCAATGCAAAGTCATGGCAGAAACTGTTGGAGGTGAAGTTTGAGTCAAGACAGAGAGTTTAACTTTGAGGCGTCTGGGTGGCGTGGCGGTCTGTTCTGTTGCCTACCATCACAGGGATCGCTGGTTCGAATCCCCGTGTTACCTCCGGCTTGGTCGGGCGTCCCTACAGACACAATTGGCCGTGTCTGCGGGTGGGAAGCCGGATGCGGGGATGTGTCCTGGTTGCTGCACTAGCGCCTCCTCTGGTCGGTCGGGGCGCTTGTTCAGGGGGGAGGGGGAACTGGGGGTAGAATAGCGTGATCCTCCCACGCGCTATGTCCCCCTGGGGAAACTCCTCACTGTCAGGTGAAAAGATGCGGCTGGTGACTCCACATGTATCGGAGGAGGTATGTGGTAGTCTGCAGCCCTGCCCGGATCGGCAGAGGGGGTGGAGTGGAGATCGGGACAGCTCGAAAGAGTGGGGTAATTGGCTGGATACAATTGGGGAGAAAAGGGGGGAGGGGAACGGGGAACCCCCCCGGGAACCCCCCCCCCCCAAAAAAAGAAAGAGTTTAACTTTGAGAAATTCATGTTCTGTGTTTTATTATTACTTTTCTGTGAACTTGTGGAACGGTGGGAGTTTGTATAAAGTGTCTTCAGTCTAGATGTGGTCAGCATGTGGATATAACATGGATATACATGGTGATGTGAGACTAGATGTGTTGTGGGATTGTGGTTGTGGTAATATGGTGATGGAACTTAAATGTCATTTCCTGGTCTTAAAGGCTGCATCACAGTAAAGTGAGACCATTTTCTGAACTTATTCCACTGTTTTAATGAAATGAATTATGAATGTCTACCTGCTTGGTCATCATATCCACATTACTAATGATCATTTATCAGTATTTACTGCTGTGTAAATATCTTATGAAAGCACCAACAGTCATCCACTAAATATCACCGCATTATCAATATCCAGGTATTCAGTCAAAGATGCTGCGATATTTGATTTTATCAATCTGTCCCAACCAGACTTAAGTCTAAAAAGACTGCAGATATTATTTAAGACAAAATTAAAACTAACCTAAGATATAGAAAATCCCTTCTCTAAAAGTGTTGTTGTCAAGTATGAGCCAGACTCTCCTCCAATTGCTCCAATGGGCGGCACGGTGGCGCGGTGGTTAGCGGTGTCGCCTCACAGCAAGAAGGTCCTGAGTTCGAACCCCGGGGTTGTCCAACCTTGGGGGTCATCCCAGGTCATCCTCTGTTTCTCCCCGTGTCTGCAGTGGGTTTTCTCCGGGTGCTCCGGTTTCCCCCACCATCAAAAAAGACATGCGTGTTAGGGTTAATACTCCTGTCTGTGCCCCTGAGCAAGGCATGGTAAGACCAACTGGAGTTGGTCCCCCCGGCGCTGCACGGTGGCTGCCCACTGCTCCTAGCTACACAGCTAGGATTGGTTAATGCAGAGAAAGAATTTCCCCACTGGGATTAATAAGGTAGTAAAAAAGAAAAAACAAAGACTCTCCTCCAATCCTTTGAAAGTGTCGCGCCCAGGTTGAATTGTCAGCTTTGAGTCCGTATCCTGTAGCAGTAGCCGTCATTTCTCTCGGCTAGAGGAGCACATTTCCCTCACTGTCTGTCCTTGTTGTGTTTCTCAGGCGCTGGTGGTGTGCTGTAGCATCTTCACCTGCTGCTGCTGTTTCTGCTGCTGCTGTTTCTGCTGTGGCCGCTGTAAAGCCACCGAAGGCGAGGAGTTCGTCTACATGAACCCCGAAGACCTGGAGGAACAGATCCGATCAGAGCAGGACGAAGGTCAGACAGTTACATTTTTTTTTTCTTAACAGGCACTTACAAGGACAGATCGGGGGATCCACCTGGCAAAACACCACACAAAGGGGCGTCCGGGTGGCGTGGCGGTCTATTCCGTTGCCTACCAACACGGGGATCGCCAGTTCGAATCCCCCGTGTTACCTCCGGCTTGGTCGGGCGTCTCGACAGACACAATTGGCCGTGTCTGCAGGTGGGAAGCCGGATGTGGGTGTGTGTTCTGGTCGCTGCACTAGCGCCTCCTCTGGTCGGTCGGGGCGCCTGTTCGGGGGAACTGGGGGGAATAGCGCGATCCTCCCACGCGCTACGTCCCCCTGGTGAAACTCCTCACTGTCGGGTGAAAAGAAGTGGCTGGCGACGCCACGTGTATCGGAGGAGGCGTGTGGTAGTCTGCAGCCCTCCCCGGATCAGCAGAGGGGGGTGGAGCAGCGACTGGGACAGAGTGGGGTAATTGGCCAAGTACAATTGGGGGGAAAGGGGGGGGGCACCACGCAAAATCAAAAATGATAGAATTGTTATTGTATGGTCACATACACATTACCACTTAAGTGAATACATCAGAGGACACAACAAACCAGTCATCAGTTGTGATTTACACCGGCATCAATTTAATTGCCATGAAAGACACAGTCGCTGGTTCTCAGCCGTGTCTCTGTCTGTCTGCTGGTCATTTCCGCGTCTCTGGACCGGCAGTGCAACTGTTTTAGTTTCTATCTGCTAAGTGACATCAATGTGATGTCAGTTAGGAAACAGAAAAACTACAGAGTAGTTTAGCTCGGGTTTCACGTTCTATAATCTACTCTAATAAAGACGGCATTCAAAAAATATTTCTGGGCTAAGCTGCGTTTCCAACAATGGAAATGATGTCACACAGCATCGGCACAGAGGGTGTTTCTGTGTCACTGTAGAGGACATCTTTTGTCCAGCAGTTGAACTTTTGAAATGAAATATATTTGCTCATTCATAGAGTCCAAATTTTTAAGAGAGGAGAAAGAGGAGAAGTGATATTAAGGAGTTTCATGTGGTAATTAGGCTATACTTTTTTGTGGTAAAACCTTATCAGACACACATCATTGGTTTACATAGTTAGGCGGCACGGTGGGGCAGTGGTTAGCGGGGTCAATTCACAGCAAGAAGGTCCTGGGCTCGAGCCCCGGGGTAGTCCAACCTCGGGGGTCGTCCCAGGTCGTCCTCTGTGTGGAGTTTGCATGTTCTCCCCGTGTCTGCGTGGGTTTCCTCCGGGTGCCCCGGTTTCCTCCCACAGTCCAAAGACATGTAGGTCAGGTGAATCGGCCATACTAAATTGTCCCTAGGTGTGTGTGCGTGTGCGGGATGGCCTGGCAGCCTGTCCAGGGTGTCCCCCCACCTGCTGTCTAGTGACTGCTGGGATAGGCTCCAGCATCCCCATGACGGTTTGGATAATGGATGGATGTCCACAGTGACACAGAAGCTAGTGTGCAGGGATGCATTCTGGTACGTGTAGGCGCTGTGGGAAAGACTCTGTGAGCAGGACAACTCGGATTTCTATGTCAGTACAGCACACAGTGAGGACTTTATTAGTTTAATCCACTATATTATCCGTCAGTACTGATTACACATACACAAAAACATCAGTGAAGTTTTCATTTAAGGTGGACACACACGGGGTCCGCGATGGTGTAGCGGTCTAAGCATCGGCTTTGTGTCAATGCAGTTGCCCACTGGGCAATGAAGCAGCAATAATTGGCAGCGCTGTCTTCGGGGGGGGGGGGGGTCGGCTTGTGTTCGTCACATGAATGCGTCTCTGTGTGTGTCGGAAAAAGCAGTGGTTCGGCCTGGATTCGCCTTGTCACAGAAGTGGCGAGGCATCTCCTTCGAGACCGCCGGCCGGAGAGATGCAGTTGGCGAACGCACGCAGTATGAGGGTGGGTGTTTGAACTAGAATAGGGAGCAATTGGCCACTGAATTGGGAGAAAAGGGGAAAAATCAGAAGTAAATTATTAAAAAGGTGGACACACACAATGTAGTTTCTTGATCTCACTAACCACTGAAGTTACTTCTCCTACCTCTTACTTAATGATGATAATAATAATAATAATAATAATAATAATAATAATACATCACACTTCTCTAAGTACCCATAGACATTTTACACGACATTCACAACAACAAAACAGAAGAAATAGAAATGTATAAGGTGGTGTTTTCCACTCTGACCCTGTATGGCTGCCTAATGTCCAGTTTACACAGGTATTGGCAAAGTGGGGAGATTCAATACACTGCCAGTGGAGAAGAGCGGAGAGGGGTGGAGGCTGGTCCAGATGTACGCCACCATCTCCTCACTCCAAAAAGTTGACTGCTGTCGACTTTCGGGGCGGGAGTTTCGAGCAGCGGCCAATGAGAGAGCAGAGTTTGTGACACCTGCACTGGGAGTAAACAAAAATAGAGGAGCAACTTGATGGCTTCAGTCTTTATGACGACAGAGACAGAATATTGACAAATAGCAGCGACTTTGGCGGCACGGTGGCCCGGTGGTTACCACTGTCGCCTCACAGCAAGAAGGTCCTGGGTTCGAACCCCGGGGTTGTCCAACCTTGGGGGTCATCCCAGGCCGTCCTCTGTGTGGAGTTTGCATCTTTGCCCCGTGTCTGCGGTGGGTTTTCTCCGGGTGCTCCGGTGTCCCCCACCATCAAAAAGACATGCATATTAGAGTTAATACTCCCGTCTGTGCTCCTGACCGAGGCATGGCAAGATGAACTGGAGTTGGTCCCCGGGTGCTGCACGGCAGCTGCCCACTGCTCCTAACTACACAACTAGGATGGGTTAAATGCAGAGCTGAATTTCCCCACGGGGATCAATAAAGTATTCATTCATTCATTCATCATCAGCTGCTTCTCCGGGGTCGGGTCGCGGTGGCAGCAAGCTAAGTAGGGCCCTCCAGACGTCCCTCTCCCCAGCAACGCCCTCCAGCTCCTCCTGGGGGATCCCAAGGCATTCCCAGGCCAGATTGGACATGTAGTCCCTCCAGCAAATTCTGGGTCTACCCCGGGGTCTCCTCCCAGTTGGCCGTGCCCGGTAAACCTCCAAAGGGAGGCGCCCAGGAGGCATCCTAATCAGATGCCCGAACAACCTCAACTGGCTCCTTTCGATGCGAAGGAGCAGCGGCTCTACTCCGAGCTCCCTCCGGATGTCCGAGCTCCTCACCCTATCTCTAAGGCTGAGCCCAGACACCCTACGGAGGAAACTCATTTCAGCCGCTTGTATCCGCAATCTCACCCTTTCGGTCACTACCCAAAGGTTATGACCATAGGTGAGGGTTGGAACGAAGACTGACTGGTAAATTGAGAGCTTTGTCTTCCGGCTCAGCTCCCTCTTCACCACGACGGTCCGGTACAACGTTTGCATTACTGCTGATGCTGCACCGATCCACCTGTCAATCTCCCGCTCCATCCTACCCTCACTCGTGAACAAGACCCCGAGATACTTCAACTCCTTCACTTCAGGCAATAAAGTTGTTTTTTTTTTTAAATCAAAATAAAGTGTACAACACTGGTTCATTTCTTGTGGCGAACCCAACAGTCCAAAGAACAATCCCATTTCACTGCAGGTGACCCAGAAACAGCCCCCTGTTGACCGCTGGCTGTGTATTGAGTGGGACTGAGGCTGAATCGGTCTCAAAACTCAGTGGAGGTCGAGGGGTGAACGATGCCTTACTCGTCAAATTGAATTTGTATTTTGATGCAAAACATTGAAGTCACCTTCATGTACAGGAAGTTCCACTGAGTTTTGTGTTTTTTCCCTCTCATCTAACAACAGGGGACACTGTAGTAAATGTTCAGCCAGGTCCAAGCAGTCCTGCAGACTGTCCAGGTGACGTTTGGTGCTCGAACTCGTTGCTCTGAATGCGGGCTCTTCTCTGTGGCTCCGCGCAACCGCCAGGACTAAAGGAGTCGTTTTTTTCACTTTGGTAGAGTTTCTCTGCAGGGTGTCCTAACGCATCCAGAGACCGTCCTGTAATGACTAGGTCTCGGGTTCAACTCCCAACAAAGTGCCCTGGAGCAAGACACCAAATCCCTACCTACTCCCCTGTGTTAAGTCTCTGGAGAAGAGTGTGGGCAAATCATTTGTTCACATTTTTTTTTTTAAAGAAGGTGCTGTTTGGTCAACCACCACTGTGGGGCGCTACGGGGCTGTGGAATCGCCTCTAAATTGTTCCGTAGCGTTTAAGTTTTTTTCCTTAAATCTTCAATTATTTTACTTTTAACACATACAAAAAAAACAAGGAAGTTAAAGGGAAATAATAATGAACTCAAACTTGATGTGTGTTTTCCTACTTGTGTGTGTTTTAGGACCACACGTCATCAGCAGGCGTGATACTGAGCAGTCTTCTGTGTGTCTCTGGAAGGCCACCTAAGCTGTGTCTACAGGTCAACTGTGGCCACTGGCAGAGAATCCATGAATGCAAAAGCTTACTTCCTACTTTACCAATGGCAACACACAGATGGATCAGAAAATATAAGAAAATATGGACGAGAATACTGCGTTGTGCAGCTGTATGTACTGTTGTTGTTCATATTTTCTTACACAATGAAGCCTCTCAACAAACCAGGAAGTAGATTTTCATGTGTTCTCCACTAGTGACGTCACCAGTTGACAGCTTCAGGAGCTTTTCGTACACACACTGAAGACTGCTCATCCTTACAGTGTGCGTATGTGTGTGTGTGTGTGTACACATATATATATATAAAACTAGGCAGCACGGTGGTGCAGTGGTTAGCGTGGTCGCCTCACAGCAAGAAGGTCCTGGGTTCGAGCCCCGGGGTAGTCCAACCTTGGAGGTCGTCCCGGGTCGTCCTCTGTGTGGAGTTTGCATGTTCTCCCCGTGTCTGTGTGGGTTTCCTCCCACAGTCCAAAGACATGTAGGTCAGGTGAATCGGCTGTACTACATTGTCCCTAGGTGTGTGTGTGTGTGTGTGTGTGTGTGTATGTCGGCCCCGTGATGGCCTGGTGGCCTGTCCAGGGTGTCGCCCCGCCTGCCGCCCAGTGACTGCTGGGATAGGCTCCAGCATCCCGCGACCCTGAGAGCAGGATAAGCAGTTTGGATAGTGGATGGATGGATGGATGGATGGATGGATGGATGGATGGATGGATGGATGGATATAGATAACACATTGAAGATCATTATTGTTCACCTTTAACTTTGGTCACATTTTGTTGTGTGCCCAGGGCCCTTATTACAGAAGCGATTACGCCAGCTTACAGTTGTCAGTGTGTAGCACAGAGAAACAGCTGACGTAGCTGGACTGCAGGGGACCGCAGGGGGACCGCGGGACAGTTTCTTACCAGAGCCGAAGCATTTCCGCGTCTCTTCTGGAAGCTGCAGGTGTTACAAAGTGGAACTGCTACCAAAGTGAAATAATCACTGAGCGCTTCTGTTTGTGCAGCTTATTAACAACGTGTGAGTCTGGCCGTCGAGCTGATGTGTGTTTCAGACGACACCGTGTCTGTGTGAGGAGGCTGTTTTCTAACCACTTACGCTTTGCTCATCCTGTTGACGCCTCTTAGCGGACGGTCGATGCACGTGAACGGTTCATACCAGCAGACGAGGCTCATGGAGGGACAGTGGAGAGCTAAGGGGGCCGACACGGCCCGATCTGCTGCAAACTCCGATCTGCTGCAAACTCCGATCTGCTGCAAACTCAGATCTGCTGCAAACTCAGATCTGCTGCAAACTCAGATCTGCTGCAAAATGAAAGAGACAACAACAAACAACCAGGTTGACAACTTGTGTAGTATTTAGGAACATGCTGCACAAGCATGATGTGAACACAGGAACACTGCGGGGGAGAAACAACACAAAGGAAGTGAGCCACAAAACAACAGAAGTGTTTTTATTAAGAGTACACCGACATGGCGTCCGGGTGGCGTAGCGGTCTACTCTGTTGCCTACCAACACGGGAGATCGCCGGTTCGAATCCCCGTGTTGCCTCCGGCTTGGTCGGGCGTCCCTACAGACGCAATTGGCCGTGTCTGCAGGTGGGAAGCCGGATGTGGGTATGTGTCCTGGTCGCTGCACTAGCGCCTCCTCTGGTTGGTCGGGGCGCCTGTTTGGGGGGGAGGGGGGAATAGCGTGATCCTGCCACGCGCTACGTCCCCCTGGTGAAACTCCTCACTGTCAGGTGAAACGAAGCGGCTGGCGACTCCACATGTATGGGAGGAGGCATGTGGTAGTCTGCAGCCCTCCCCGGATCGGCAGAGGGGGTGGAGCAGCGACCGGGACGGCTCAGAAGAGTGGGGTGATTGGCCAGATAAATTTTTTTTGCCCCTCCCCCAAAAAAAGAGTACGCTGACATAATCACCCTAGCAAGTTATGAAATATATAGAATAAGTTACAAACTTGAACAAAGGAAGTGAAGAGACTTTTCACCGGGGTAATTCTTCTGGGGGGGTCCTTTAGGGGTCCTCTGGAAACCCTCATTTCGTCGCTCTTTTGCAGCGCTTCTGTATTTGCATCTTTTCTGTGCACAATCTGTTCGCCGTGCATTTCTAAACTCCACACGTGCCGTCGTATCAGTTTGTGTGTTCTCTCGGTTTTCATTGTGTGTCTGAATTTGCACGCCATAACCCTACTAACGAATTCACAAATCCAATTTAACTTGGAAAAATTCAGATTTAATGAATGATTTTTTTTTTTTCTCCACTGAAATTAAGCTCGGCCTCAAGGTAACGCTTGTCTTCTACTGGCATGTCAACACACATCTCTTGTCTGCCCCCTGCAGGTGAGAATGCACCCATCATTGGCCAGCCCCACGCGGCCAACGGCACCTCGGCAGCGGCGGCCGAAGACCCCGCCGAGCAAAGCCTCAGCCTGTCCACGGAGGAGTGAGCGGGAGTCCTGTACCGCTCACAGCCTTTATCAGCACCGTGCCCGGTTTTCCCTCACGTTTTTCCAAGCACAAACCTCAACGTGATCGTGCCCCCCCCCGCCCCCCCCCCCCACTGCAGTGGGCACATAGAGAACACGGCCGACATCTGTGGCCGTCTGTTTACAGGGATCGGGCAGCATTTTGACTGTGTTGTCTTTTTTTTTTTTTTCTTATAGTGCCATGTTTTCCCCATTACCGAGGGATTATCTTTGCTTTTATCCACTTCCTTATCGTTTAACTTCCATATTTGTTACTTTTCCTTTTTTGTTTTTTTACTTCATACCTGTGGGCAAATGTGGACTGAGAAACGACAAAAGCTTGATGAACAAACATATCAGCGCCTCTAAAGACTTCTCTTTTTTTTTTTTTTGGATTTTTCTCCCCAATTGCACCCGGCCAATTACCCCACTCTTCCCGAGCCATCCCGGTCGCTGCTCCACCCCCTCTGCTGATCCGGGGGGGGGGGGCAGGGCTGCAGACTACCACATGCCTCCTCTGATATACGTGGAGTCACCAGCCACTTCTTTTCACCTGACAGTGAGGAGTTTCACCAGGGGGACGTAACACGTGGGAGGATCACGCTATTCCCCCCAGTCCCCCCCCCCCGATCAGGCGCAACGACCGACCAGAGGAGGCGCTAGTGCAGCGACCAGGACACATACCCACATCCGGCTTCCCACCCGCAGACACGGCCGGTTGTGTCTGTAGGGACACCCGACCGAGCCAGGGGTAATGCGGGGATTCGAACCGGCGATCCCCGTGTTGGTAGGCAACGGAATAGACCGCCACGCCACCGGGACGCCCCCTCTAAAGACCTTTTTGGAGCCTCTGTACACATCTTCTTTAAACTCCAGGGTTTACAAGGCTCAGTGTTTTCGGTTTTTATTTTTCAAAGCCATCCAGCATGCCGAATTTCTCCACAAGAGGACACTGTTACATAACCTCACACGAACAGGAACAACTTTTGGATCCGTGGAAACGTAAAATCCGGGTGAAAATCGGGTTTAAAAATCTGGGTATTTTTCTGTGAAAATCGGTAAAAACCGAAAATGCTGAGCCTTGAGGGTTTATGACAAAAGACTGCCGCCATGATGTCTGACATCAAGTTTTGGCCTCCGGGGTCTGAGAGGGAGTGTATCCTGAACACAGCGGCACACCAGCAGCACATGGACACTTTGTGGTCAGAAAGTCAAGTCAAGTCCATTTTATTTGTACAGCCCAATATCACAAATTACAAGTTTGCCTCAGGGGGCTTTACAGCAACACAACATCCTGTCCCGAGACCCTCTCATCAGATAAGGAACAACTCCCTAAAAAAAAAACTTTAACAGGGAGGAAAAATAGGAAGAAACCTCAGGGGGAGCACCAGAGGAGGGAGCTCTCTCCCGAGACGGACAACGTGCAATGGATGTTGTGTTCACGCAATTTACACAATACAACATGATCAGTCGCCCCTTTTTCACCCACACGGAGCCTGAGTGGGGCTCGTTCAGAGAAACGCAGAGGAAAGGAGGAAACAACCAGGGAGTAGCGTTCTGTCGTGCACGCCGTCACCCATATCATCTCAGCCCGGGTCTTTACTTTTAGAGCTTCAGAAAATCAAATCCTGTTTTATTTTTTCTCTTATCTCATAATGCTGGTATCTGTCTACGTTTACTTTTTAACATTTGACTTCTCTTCATCAACTGTTGAGATTATAAGGGCACCGCGTTGCTGTAGACGTCCTACCTGTGTAGCCTGCTAACATATCTAGTCTTTAATCCAAAACACTTAAAGTCGTTGTTTTTTTTACACGAAAGCCAAACTGACAAATCACCTCTGTTGGTGTGAAGGTGCAGAAAGCTTGGTTTAGCTGTGGGGTAAATGTCTGGTGTCGCGTCTCCGTACTTGTTAAAGGTATTTGGCGTTCAGTGTGTGAGGAGCAGCGGAGTGTCGTCTGCGTGGTGTCGGAGAGGCTTTATCGGCTCTAACTGTGGCTCAGCCCTGTAACATTACGATAAAGAGGGTCCGCGGTGGTGTAGCGGTCTAAGCATCGGCTTTGTGTCGATGCAGTTGCCCACTGGGGACCGGGGTTCGCGCCCCGGTCTCGTCAGATCCGACTATGGCCGGACTCGATGAAGCAGCAATAATTGGCAACGCTGTCTTCGGGAGGGGGTTGGAGTCGGCTTGTGTTGGTCACATGAATGCGTCTCTGGGTGTGTCGGAGAAAGCAGTGGTTCGGCCCGGAGTCGCCTCGCCACTTTCGTGACAAGGCGACTCCTTCGAGACTGCAGGCCGGAGAGATGCGGTTGGCGAACGCGTACAGCACGAGGGTGGGTGTTTGAATTAAAATAGGGATCGACTGGCCACTAAATTGGGGGGAAAATCAGAAATAAATTTATATTAAAAAAAAAGAAGATAAAAATAGGAATTGATTGTTTTTGTGTACATTCAGAGATATATGTGTATATATTTTTGATTTGCAAGTTGTATCTGTTCAGCGTGTATTAAGACAGGTTCTTTAGCTGTGGTGGTTTGAATCATGAGATTTTATTTTTTTCTCTCTATATACTGTGTCCAGAGATATTTATTTCCATCTTCAGTGGGCCACCTTCCAAATGCCCACCTTTATACAAACGGTATTTGCACAGAATTGGATAATCTTTTGTTTTACTAGTCGTCTTGCTAGATTAACACCACCCACCTGAGATGCCCAGCAGGTTCAAACAACAAGTTATTTGCAAACACTTGTTTGACCCAAATATGTGTCTTAGCTCAGTCTACAGTAAAATGCAAATCATCCATTTAGGTTTTTACTTTCCAACAGGCCTCAGAGCAAGGTGTAAATATGATGGCTAATGTAAAATAAAGGTGGTTTCTTTTCAGTTAAACGGCTGTGATGGTATCAGTGAATTCAACCGGTGCAAGGTGTAGTCCGTGTGAAGCTCCCAATTCTTTTCAATCCAAAGTAAAACTGAAAAATTAACATAGCAAACTTGTTTGTGTGTGTGTGTGTGTGTGTGATCAACTGCTACAAATGGGGCTACCTCAGAAGTCGCCTTCTTCGTAAAACTATATAAAGTACAGCATTTGGGAATACTTACAAAAAATGCTTTTCTCAGGTTTTTGTATTTGCAGGTGTTGACCCAGTGGATTGTGTGGGATCTGACGGTAGAGGTACTTGCAGAACAGGGTGACCTCAATGATCTGCCATTGGCTCCTGCTGGCCCCCGCCCCCCTAAGCTGCCACTGTTGGCAAACACCTGACAGGGAAGGCTGCGAGGTGTCTGAAGCTCTTCTCTGCTGCCGTTGAACGGGGACGGTAGGGACACACTGAGGGCCGGCGAGCTTCTTTACACAATGCTATGAAAGCCATTGAGTTATCAACAGACTTGGAGAAACACCGTCTCCTCGGGGATCCTCCCGACACGCACTCGGAGCCGTTCTGTAGGTACGTTCTGTCTGGCTCCATATGCTGTCATGCACTGCAATTCAGGGTTCCCCACACATCCCGGAAAACGTGGAAATTCAATTTTCCAGTTAAGGAAAGCACCTGGGAAGTGATAAAATTGATTGAATGTCATTGGAACAGTATGACGTTCATGGAAAATTATAACATTACATGGAAAAAAAAGATTTTTACCTGCTGAGGTTTCATATGTTTAACCATATTTTAGATGTGCCGTCAGTGTGTTCAGTCACACAGTCCATCTAGAGACTGTTGAGACTTCCACTGGTAGTAAATACTGAATAATATGACCTGTCAGCAACGCGTGGTGTGGAAATCCAAGATAAAGTCCTGGAAAATGTCCTTGGAAAGCCCTGGAAAATGCCTTATAAAGAGTGAAAACTCACGTTCTGTTCAGCATGTGTACATGTCGGACCAGTCGATGTCCATGTGGCGATTAGTTGAGTTTCACTGTTAAACTGCCACAGGCTGGGTTGTGTCCATAGTGCGTTCTAGATTAGCAGTTAGGACTGGGCGCTAATTTAATACTGTTTATCACCTTCTAATGGAATTGTACCTGGATGAAACCTGGATATCATCCTACTGTGATATACAATGAATTAATGATCATGAGAATATGACCTAAAATTTCACATGAAATGAGGTCTGAAATGTTGGAAGGAATATTATCTGAAAACTAGTTTTTGGTTTAATATTGTACTTTACATTACCAAACAGGTCAATGTGATGAACCACAGCCGGATTCTTAAACATGGTTGCCGGAGCCAAATATGTTGTTGGAATAGCCAGACTTGAATTGTAATTCACTGTGTACATTGGGTTTCATTGTGCTGGTATCTATGGCTCAGGTATATCAGTAGGGAAGTCACTGTTGTCGTCGGGTGTCTGACCCCGGAGGAGCTAAGGGCTTTTGACCGCTGTTGTGCTGTAAGTTGTGTGTTTGGTTTATTGATGGAAACTGGAAAATGGACTTGATTCACATTTATGCATGGTGGGAAGTGAGAGGATGCCTGGGGAGTGCAGAAGAAGCATACTGGTACCTATTTTAAGAGTAAGGGTGATGTGCAGAGCTGCAGCAACTACAGAGGTATAAAGTTAATCAGCCAAAGCACGAAGATATGGGAAAGAGTAATAGAAGCTAGGTTAAGAGGAGAGGTGATGATCAGCGAGCAGCAGTTTGGTTTCATGCCACAAAAGAGCACCACAGATGCGATGTTTGCTTTGAGAATGTTGATGGAGAAGTATAGAGAAGGCCAGAAGGAGGTACGTTGTGTCTTTGTGGATTGAGAAGGCTTGGGCATGTGTGGAGGAGAGATGCTGGGTATATTGGGAGAAGGATGCTGAATATGGAGCTGCCAGGAAGAGGAAAAGAGGAAGGCCAAAGAGCAGGTGTATGGATGTGGTGAGGGAGGACATGCATGTGGCTGGTGTGACAGACGAAGATGCAGAGGACAGGAAGAAATGGAAATGGATGATCCGCTGTGGCGACCCCTAACGGGAGCAGCCAAAAGAGATAGTAGATACATGGTGGAAGAATTATAAAGAAAATTATTATTTTGTAACCGAAGAACAGCCTGCAGGTTCTGTACTGAACGCAAAACACAGCAGATGGTAGCATATGGTACCGTCAAACCAAAGCCAAGCATGTCAGCCAGGTCACTCCTGGGTTAGACATCTCAGTAGCTTAAAGTAATAGCTCCTACAACATTATTTTTTTCATATGTAAGCATATAATGTCATATATATTCATTTGATTTTCTTAATGTTTATGTTAATAGGGACTAATACATACCAGATTAATGAATAATATTTCATCAAATATCATAACTTTTATAGCCAAGGCTCATTTGCAATGTTTGTCCCTAGATGGGGTTTTGTTAAAAAATTGTAAAAAAATACATAGTAGATTATCAGAACCATCCACAGGTACAATGACATGATCAACAACGTGATGATATCCAGAAGTTTAAACTGAATGTTTTAAAATTTGGGCAGTAAAAATAGATGGAACAAGACAGAATGACAGAAAAAGAGGGAAGGAAAAGAGCAGCTAAAGAGAGGGACATGGACAGCCATGACTGCATGAAGGATGTAAAATGATATTATGTCAAATTCCCTATGCAGCATTCATGAAAAACTTGGAAATGTCACTTAATTTCAAAATACAATTTCAAGGCCCTAGAAAATTTATGGAAAATCACAATTTTGATAAGGTTTTCGAAAAGTCACAAAAATCTAACTAAAATTGCCATCGACTCTGTAAAAGTTTGACTAATTAAACTCCGTAAAAGACTGACTAATTAAAAAAAAGCACAGGTGGATCCATTGCAGAGTTTTAACATTTCTGTTGTGTGTTCAGGGAACAGTTTTTCAGTATACTAACATGCAACATAACCGCTGGCTAGCCTTCGTGTCAGTTAGCTAGCCAGGTTGAAACTACACTTAGCTAGCTAGCTAGCTAGCTAGGTAAGTGTAGTTTCAACAAAGGCAAGTTGTTGAGAGTAGAGTGGCTCTTATACAGCATTTGAAATATGGAGTGACTTTCACACCATGTATTATTATTATTATTATCTTTTTTTCCTCCTTTTCCCCCCCAATTTTACCCAGCCAATTACCCCACTCTTTTGAGCCGCCCCAGTCGCTGCTCCACACCCTCTGCCAATCCGGGGGGGGGGGGTTGCAGACTACCACATGCCTCCTCCGATACATGTGGAGTCGCCAGCCGCTTCTTTTCATTTGACAGTGAGGAGTTTCACCAGGGGGACGTAGTGCATGGGGGGATCATGCTATTCCCCCCCAGTTCCCCCCCGAACAGGCACCCTGACCGACCTGAGGAGGCGCTAGTGCAGCGACCAGGACAGATACCCACATCCAGCTTCCCACCCGCAGACACGGCCAATTGTGCCAGAGGTAACACGGGGATTCGATCCCTGTATTGGTAGGCAACGGAATAGACCACCACGCTACCCAGATGCCCCTACGCCATGTATTATTAAAACACCTTCTCAGCTTTTAATTTTTTGGGGGGGGGGGTTATGGAAATGAAGGTAAAAGTTATGAAGGAGTCATTGAAAACCATTGGTGACAAAGTGTATGAACTCTGCCGGTGATTATCATGATATGTTGCATATCGCCCCGTACTACTAGATGGTTATTTTGACAAACCGGACATAACGGTGACCCAACGTGTCACGGGAAAGAGTCGGACATCTTTCTTCTTCTGTCAGGACATTTAGACGCGTGGCGGGTGAGAACTCCAGGTCGACGGAGGACGGTGAAGATGCGTCCAGTGACGGTGACATATGGGAGGCTGACGGACACTGCCACAAGGACAGCGCCGGCCGCCGGGCGGATGTGAGGGAGAAACGCCGGGCCAAGCGAACACTGCTCATCGCCACCGTGGTCAGTCTCGTCTTCATGACAGGAGAGGTGATCGGTAAGATGACGGTCGACCAAAAGAAGTCAAAGTTGGTTCATGTGACTCTGGATTCTGCTCATGTGTGACTGTGTGCACCACTCCTACACATAATATTAGTGGTGAATGAAAAGGGGGGTGGCAGTGGTTAGCACAGTCGCCTCACAGCAAGAAGGTCCTGGGCTCGAAACCCGGGGTAGTCCAACCTTGGGGGTCGTCCCGGGTCGTCCTCTGTGTGGCGTTTGGATGTTCTTCCGTGTCTGCGTGGGTTTCCTCCGGGTGCTCCGGTTTCCTCCCACAGTCTGAAGACCTGTAGGTCAGGTGAACCGGCCGTACTAAATTGTCCCTAGGTGTGAATGTGTGTGTGTGGGCCCTGTGATGGCCTGGTGGCCTGTCCAGGGTGTCTCCCCGCCTGCTGCCCAGTGACTGCTGGGATAGGCTCCAGCATCCCCGCGACCCTGAGAGCGGGATAAGCGGTTTGGATAATGGATGGATGGATGAAAAGTAGGGTAAACTGACTTTCAGTAAAGGATCATCGTGTGTGTGTAAACTGGTATCGCATCGATGCAGATGTAGAACCTCCCCAGATGAAAATATTTCTGTTTCCATTCTTCTTCATTTGTTGCAGTTGGTTACGGTAGTTCTCATATTTTCATAGACAAGAGCTCTGTGAACACTTTATCCCACTTGGTACGTTGTTTGAGATCGGTGCATTTGCAAATTCAGCTCCTGTCGATTTTGCAGTTCCCGTGTGTACTTATGGTTTGTACTGTGTAAACGTTAAACTGAAAACTTTGACATTTTGGCGCCTGACGCCGAGTTTGTTTGTTCTCCTCGTTCCTCATGTTTCCTGCGAGTACTCCGGTTTCCTGTCTCAGCGCCAAGACACGCACAACAGATGAATCGGGGAAAGATGAAAATAAGTGGTGATCTGTTCAGGGTGTCTCCCTCCTTCCACCCCAGTGCATGCTGGGATAGGCCCCAGTCCTGCATAACCCTGGTTTGGAATTGAATGGTCACAGCATATGAATGAATAAACATTAATGAATAAATATTCAAAAATAGATAAATATTGGTCATTAAAGCTCCCATGGTACTTATCACAAAGCTCTCTCCATCTGGCCACCTAATCACCCCCCCCCCCACCGTGTAATTGGCTCAATGGTTCCTCCCCTCTCCATCTCAAGCTGATGTGTGGTGAGCGTTCTGGCACAAAATGGTTGCCGTGCATCACCCAGGTGGCGCTACGCATTGGTGGTGGTTGAGGTGAGGTGAGTTACCCCCTTCAATGTGAAGCGCTTTGGGTGTCTAGAAAAAGCGCTATATAAATGTAATCTATTATCATCATCATCACCATCATCGTCATCTATTTGTTTATTTACTATCAAACAAATAGAAAAAAGATGGATGGACTTGGAATGGAAATAAAGAATTGTGGCTGCCATACAAAGTGTGTGTCTGTGTGGACTGAGTGTGTTGCAGCAGGGGGGCTCTCTAAATGTGGCCTACAGGCAGGTATGCGTGTGTGTGTGTGTGTGTGTGTGTGTGTGTGTGTGTGTGTGTGTATATATGTGAGAGAGTGAGATTTCCTGCGTGTCGTCCTGTGGCAGGGGGTTATGCTGCAGACAGCCTGGCCATCATGACGGACGCGGCGCACCTTTTCACCGACGTGGCCAGCTTCATCCTCAGCCTCTTGTCCCTGTGGATCTCATCCAGACCTCACACGAAGACCATGACCTTCGGCTGGCATCGCGCAGGTCAGAGCTGAGGGCTGCAAATAAACATGCACAATATTCAATTGTCATTTTGGCCAGAAGCGACACTGATACCAGTAGTATGCTGTATACCAGCTATACTGTTAATGTTGTGGTTGTAACAGGTGTATAATAGTGTGTAGTTGTGAGGTGGATGGTAGGTGAACATATAGTGTATACTTCTGGTACATAAAATAATATAGTGTAGTGTAGTGTGACTATATAGCATTGTATATGGGCATGATGGGTTGTGGAGTTGTGGTATGGTATATGGTATAGTGTATGGGCAATATAGTATATAAGCAATATGGTATAATATATGGTATATAACAATAAATAGTATATGGTATAGTATATGGTATATGGTACAATAAATAGTATATGTATATGGTATATGGTATAGTATATGGTATATGGTATAATATATGGTATATGGTATAATACATGGTATATGGTATAATAAATGGTATATGGTATATGGTATAATATATGGTATATGGTATAATATATGGTATATGGTATAATAAATGGTATATGGTATAATAAATGGTATATGGTATAATATATGGTATATGGTATAATACATGGTATATGGTATAATAAATGGTATATGGTATAATAAATGGTATATGGTATATGGTATATGGTATAATACATGGTATATGGTATAATAAATGGTATATGGTATAATAAATGGTATATGGTATAATAAATGGTATATGGTATATGGTATATGGTATAATACATGGTATATGGTATAATAAATGGTATATGGTATAATAAATGGTATATGGTATATGGTATAATATATGGGCATATGTTATTGATTAGTCAGCCATAACAAGACTCTGTATAGTGGTCAAGTCACGTCAGTTTTATTTGTGTAGCCCAATATCACAAATTAGAAATTTGCCTCCAATGTCCTTTTGTTGTCCTGTTTACTACTTCTGTTTTTTCTTTTTTCATTTTTGTTTTGTTTCCTTTTGTGTGTGTGTGTGTGTGTGTGTGAGTGGTGCATGCAAGTGCTGGAAGCTGCTGTGAACCGGAGTCACATTCCTCATGTGCAAAGACGCACACTCGGCCAATAAACCTGACTGACTGATAAGTTTTGTTTCTTTGCAGCTGGCCATATTCACACGGTGGCCATTTTGTTGTCCTGTGACACTCAGGACAGGAAGCCTAAAGTGAACTGCTAGCTTCTTGTCTTCCTGCTTCATGCCTGGTTGTAACTCATAAGCATAAAGAATCTGACAGAGATCTTTAATTTCACCGGCTCGGGTCCTGGACTGTTGCGGTGGCGTCTGGACACCGCTTGGCATCCTCCTCGTCGTAATATTCATATAGTCTAGACTTAGACTTGGACTTGGACTGCTTTTATTTGTCATTACCTCATATGCATGTCTCATACATACAAGTGAACGAGATTACGTTTCACAAGGACCTCAGTGCCACATAAAAACAAAGGACACACAATAAAAATTAAAAACAAAAAGTGCATTAACAATAAGACACAAGCACACCTGACACGGACAGTGAGGAGTCTTTTTTGAGACAGTCTTTTTTTGGGGGGGGGGGGGTGTTCTCCCTTTTGCTTCCCAATTGTATCCGGCCAATTACCCCACTCTTCCGAGCCGTCCCGGTTGCTGCTCCACCCGATCTGCCGATCCGGGGAGGGCTGCAGACTAACATGCGCCTCCTCCCATACATGTGGAGTCACCAGCTGCTTCTTTTCACCTGACAGTGAGGAGTTTCACCAGGGGGGCGTAGTGTGTGGGAGCATCGTGCTATTCCCCCCAGTTCCCCCTCCCCCCCGAACAGGCGCCCCGACCGACCAGAGGAGGCGCTAGTGCAGAGACCATGACTTATACTCACATCTGGCTTCTCGCCCGCAGACACGGCCAATTGTGTCTGTAGGGACGCCCGACCAAGCCGGAGGTAACATGGGGATTCAAACCGGCGATCCCGTGTTGGTAGGCAACGGAATAGACCGCCACACTCCCCGGATGCCAGTAAATGTCTATTAATGTCTTGTTTTCTGACAGCTGGGCTGCCCTCTACTTTATGGTTTGTGTTGTATCCTTGTTAATTTGCCTTGTTTTGTGTGTTTTTCCTTTGCAGACGTTAACTCGTTCTTCATCTCTTCACTTCCTAACTTGGAGAACTTTCTAGTTTGTACAAACCCATACTTGGCCGCTGATGAACCTAGATGTCTTGTCCTACACAGAGATTCTGGGGGCGTTGATGTCAGTCTTGTCTATCTGGGTGGTGACCGGCGTGTTGGTGTATTTGGCAGTACTGAGGATCATTAATGACGACTATGAGATCCGGGGCTTCATCATGGTCATCACCTCGGGCTGTGCTGTGGCTGTCAACATCCTGTGAGTGTTCAGTGTTGATGTGTGTGAGCCTTAAGGGACAGCGTGGGGCTGTATCATGCAAAACAAGATTTGTCTAGTCCTTGAGGGGACCTCGCTGTCAGTGAGGAATGCCGTCTTCATGCTTTTACGACATTTAAAGGTACAATCCGTAACTCAAAAGTAAACCAAAGAGTTGCCCCGCTACCAAAATAAAAAACACGCTAGCAATATTCCAACTAATGATATCATCAAATGTTTTGCACTGTCCACTCAAATCACACCCCTCCCTACGTCTTGATGCTTGCTCAGTAATCCAGAAAATCACAGGTTGAATCAGTTCATCCGGACACAACTTTTACCGAGAGAACGTTTCCTCACTCATCTACGTGACCTCTTCAGTCTCACCTGACTGCAGACACCCACCCTTATAAACAATACAGTGGCACAACAACCCAAACCAATGACCAGTTTCCTATGCAAATTACCCTGACTCGATGGCCATGTGTACTATGCACAGAGGATTGGAGAATAGTTGCATCACAGCATTGTAAGGGCCCAGACACACCAAACCGACTAGCGGCGACGATGGCCGACTTGCGTCGCCTCACGTCACTTGCTGTCTGGGCCAAAAAGTAGCACTTGAACACACCGCAAAGACTACAGCCGACAGCCAACTAGCATGTACGTTCTGCACCGATTCAGGCTAAGCTGAACAGCCAATCAGAGTGATCTCTCTCAGTGACGGGCTCCGCCGATTCAACATGCTGAATCGGCCGGAAAGGTGCAACAGGGGTCCGACTAGTACCGATGGTGCAGGACACCACAAAAACTTGGGTCACAGATGCTTACCGGCGGCCCAACAGTGGTTTGTCAGGGCCCTAAGATGGCAACAGATGTACTCTTAGGCCCCCCCCCCCTCGGTTCAGGGATTGTCGTTCCCTCTTCACATAGATGGCCTCTTTGACTCCCTGTTCAAACCAGTGTTCCACCCTATCAAGGATGTGCACATCCTCATCCTTGAACGAGTGGCCACTGGCCTGTAGATGGGTGTAGACTGTGTAGATGGGTGTAGACTGCGGAGTCCTGGCCTGATGTGTTAGCTCTCCTGTGTTGTGTCATCCTCTTGGTCAGCGTCTGTTTGGTTTCCCTGATGTACAAGTCACAGCAATCCTCCTGGCACTTAACAGTGTACACTACTATATTGCTCTGTTTGTGCCGGGGAAGAGCAATCGGTCGTATAGCATCCATATGACTTCTAGTTTGTGCTCCAGTGGATGATGAGAGTCAAACCTTAAGTACTGATCAGTATGTGTTGGTTTACAGTAAACATCAACAATCAAATGTCCCCCATCACCAGTTGCAATTTCACAGTGTAAGAAGGCTACCCTGTCATGTTCCCCATCCTCCCTGGTGAACTTGATGTGGTGCCCACAGAGTTAATGTGGTCGGTGAAATGTGGTGCATCCTGAGATTTAATTTTAACCCAGGTGTCGTCCACTAATCTGAACCAGTGGCTAGGTGGTGTCCCTGGATAGGACATCAGAACCCTCTTTTCCACTTCCTCCATATACAAGTTGGCCACCACAGGTGAGACCGGATGAACCCATAGCGCCCCCATGCCTCTGCCTATAGTACTGCTCCCTGTATGTGATGTACATGGACTGAAGACACACCTTCAGGAGCAGGTTGCCATGTGGCAAATTGCCATGAACATTGCATTTGCATGTGAAACCGGTCGTCGGTTTGGGTTGTTATGCCGCTGTATTGGTTATAAGGGTGGGTATACCGGCAGTCAGCTGAGACTGAAGAAGACACGTAGATGAGTGATGAAACGAATCTGTCAATAAACGTTGAGTCCAGATGAACTGATTCAACTTTCTGCGACATCCCTCCCTACGTTTTGTCCCGCCTACTTGGAAATATGTCCAAATTACAGAAGCAAGACGCTCTGGATGACGTTTCATGTTGTCATCACTTGGAATTGTCAGCCAAATTTCAAGTCAGGAGTTTGATTAGAAGCGAGGAATGATTTATTTGCTCGTTTTTTTTTTTGTTTTTTTCCCCATTTTTCTCCCCAATTGTATCTGGCCAATTACCCCGCTCTTTTTGAGCCGTCCCAGTCGCTGCTCCACCACCTCTCTGCTAATCCAGGGGGCGCCCCAACTGACCAGAGGAGGCGCTAGTGCAGCAACCAGGACAAATACCCACATCCAACTTCCCACCCGCAGACACGGCCAATTGTGTCTGTAGGGGTGCCCGACCAAGCCGGAGGTAACATGGGGATTCGACCCGGCGATCCCATGTTGGTAGGCAACGGAATAGACCGCTACGCCACCTGGACGCCCATTTGTTCATTTTTGAGATGATCTTAACTTGACATTACTCAGAATAGGTGTCATACTTCAATGTTTAAAGCACTTTCTCGTGTCCTTATGTGATGTCATTCTTAGCTTTTTAATGTAACCCTACTTTAACCGTGGGAGTCACCTTCAGATGAAGACACGAAAAGATCCTCTTTTTCAGATTTGGCCGAGGAAAGTCAGCATCAGAAAAGTTAAAACAAAAGCATTTCTGACAAGGACGGTAGGACGGTCGTCAGAAACAAGATGTGGACTCTGTTTTATTTAGAATGGCCCTGATCCTTCACCAGCCCGGTGTCTCACATGGACACAGCCACGGCTTGCCCAGCAGCCAGCCGGCGCAGTGTGGCGAGGACCGGGGACACGTCAACACCAGTGTGAGGGCCGCCTTCATCCACGTGGTGGGAGACCTGCTGCAAAGTGCCGGGGTCCTGGTGGCGGCCATCATCATCTATTTTCAGGTCAGTGCAGTGCAAGTTAGAGAGAATTTTTATCCATCTGTCTGCCTGTCTGTCCGTCCGTCCATCTATATATCTACCTCTTTACGTCTCACTAATTCAGTTCACACAAATGAAACATTCGGCGGGTGTATGTGTGTGTGTGTGTGCGTGTGCATTCCACAGCCTCACCTCAAAATAGCCGATCCCATATGCACCTTCCTGTTCTCCGTCCTCGTCCTTGGAACAACGCTGCGGATCCTAAAGGACGTCTTCAGGATTCTCATGGAGGGTGAAAAAACAACAACTCTCATATTTACTCTCAAATATACATAGTATGTTGTGTATAGTATGTTTTTTCCTTTGGCTGGGTCATGGTCTCGGTGTTGACAGTTCTTTGGCCCCCGCAGGCGCCCCCAGCGGTGTGCATTTCAACACGGTGAGGGAATTGCTGCTGACGGTGCGAGGCATCAGGACCACGCACAACCTGCACCTGTGGGGCCTCAGCATGAGTCACTCTCTGCTCTCCGTTCATGTGGCCGTTGGTGGGTTTTCACAGCTGCACACCGACGATAGCGCTGATATCACGGTTGTTCTCAATCAGGTCCTCATGTGCCACCAGTACTGCTGATTTTCTTTTCAACCTGGTAGGGTTTTTTTTACCTTTACCTGTTGTTCCAGTTATTCAGCCCCCAGTCGGGGAGGTTTTACACCTTTAACAACAGGTTAATGTCATGAACTACCTGGTAGAATAGAAAACCAGCAGTACTGGTTGTAAGTTAGGACCTGATTGAGAACCGCTGCTATAGGAAAAAACACATGGTTATGACTGCGGTCCAGTCCGACTAAACGAAGCTGCATTTTGAGAGGTTTAAAGTAGCACCAGGTAACATCTCATCTCATCATCAGCCGCTTCTCCGGGGTTGGGTCGTGGTGGCAGCAAGCTAAGTAGGGCACTCCAGACGTCCCTCTCCCCAGCAACGCCCTCCAGCTCCTCCTGGGGGATCCCAAGGCGTTCCCAGGGCAGATGGACATGTAGTCCCTCCAGTGAGTTCTGGGTCTACCCCGGGGTCTCCTTCCAGTTGGACGTGCCCGGAAAACCTCCAAAGGAAGGCACCCAGGAGGCATCCTGATCAGATGCCCGAACCACCTGGCTCCTTTCGACGCAAAGGAGCAGCGGCTCTACTCTGAGCTCCTCCGGATGTCCGAGCTCCTCACCCTATCTCTAAGGCTGAGCCCAGACACCCTACGGAGGAAACTAATTTCAGCCGCTTGTATCCGCGATCTCACCCTTTTGGTCACTACCCAAAGCTCATGACCATAGGTGAGGGTTGGAATGCAGATTGACTGGTAAATTGAGAGCTTTGCCTGTCAATCTCCTGCTCCATCCTACCCCCACTCCTGAACAAGACCCCGAGATACTTGAACTCGTTCACTTGAGGCAACAAGTCATCCCCAACCCGGAGGGAGCAATCCACCATTTTCTGGTAGAGAACCATGGCCTCAGACTTGGAGGTGCTGACTCTCATCCCAGCCGTTTCACACTCAGCTGCAAACCACCTCAGTGCACGCTGGAGGTCACGTTCTGATGACGCCAACAAAACCACATCATCTGCAAAGAGCAGAGATGCAATTCTGAGGTTCCCAAAACAGACACACTCCTCACCTTGGCTGTGCCTTGAGATCCTGTCCGTGAACATCACAAACAGAATCAGAGACAAGGGACAACCTTGGTGGAGTCCGACACCCACGGAAAATGTGTTTGAATTTGTGCGGAGAAGGCGAACACAGCTCTCACTTTGGTTATACAAGGACTTTTGTGCTTTAACATATCATTAAGTTCAGTTTGGTGGCATAGTTTAATGTCTATGGGGAAATTGACACAATCACTGTTCAGATCAGTTCTCTGGAAGTCTTGGTTTCACTGCATGTTGTCTCCAAACTTCCCAGTCATTGCTTTGTAAGTATAGTAATTTTACTTTACCACGCCTGTGAACATAGTTCTGCTTCGTCTGCAATAGTCTCTTAAGCCATGGCTTGTAAATAAAGGTACATATCTTGCTACGCTATGAAGAACTGAAAAATAGATTCCTGCACACTGCTCTTGCAGAACATGACTTTATTCACTCGGTTCGGACTTGTTAGACCTTCATCAGAGTAAACAGTGTGCAAGCAATCTATTTTTAAAAATCGTTCATCTGTCTGACATACTTGCACAAGACAGTTTAGGAGGTGTGTCTGTATTTTCTCTACACTATGAGGAAATGAAAACGCCGCTTGATTGGCTTTGCAACAGTTGTCATTAGATGTTGCCAAAAACTTATCTTGTGCCAATCTAAATCAACAGCAACGCGATGCTACTGTACAGCTTCTAAATATCTACTACCCCATTTAACTGTTAAAATATGCCACTGATGTTGTTGATTAGCAAACAAACCATGAACAGTGTTTCTAATGGGAAAATCCATTTGCCTTTTCTCTACTCAGAGAAAGACGCCGACGCACAATCCGTCCTCATGGAGGCAACCAAGCTCCTCCATTCTGAGTTTGGTTTCTCCAGCGTCACCATCCAGGTGGAGCATTACTCAGAAGACATGTCTCACTGCTCCCAGTGCCAACAGCTCACCGACTGAGACTGGGTCTGCCTCAAGAGGATCCAGGTTGCACGAGAACTAATGGTAGACTTTTGTGTACTTTTTATGATGAGGCAGAATAATTCTACCGACAAGATAAATGCTAGGGAATTATGTGGAAACGGAAAAGTTTGATGGTCCTGTTGTGGCACCAAACTTATCTTTTGTCATGATCTAAATGGATAAATGTTACATATAGACATTTGTGGTAAAGAGTTAAAAACAGCCAGAAGAGACTCAGGCTGTGTCTGAATACACCGCTACCTATTATATACTAATACTATGTACACCACACTGCCAGCACTACATAGTGTGTAGTACCTGCTGTCCATTTATAGGCGTTTAGCATGCGGCATACATCTATTATACCATCCTCCTTGACCAGCGGATGTGGCCGCAAGTGACTATAGATTGTACAACCTATATAATAATAATAATACATTTTTAGAGAGCGCTTTTCAAGGTACACACACACTTTACATAAGTTAAAATAAACATAAAAGCAACACACCAAAAACATATCACACACATTAATCACACATTAAGGTTTTGATTAATGATTTTAATCATTAGCATCTATTAATAATTATAATTATTGTTATTATATCTCCATGGTAAATGCACAGAGTCGCCATTTTCTTCTGAAACAGAGTCCAGTTGATTTATAACAGCTTTTTGGGTGAAAATAGTGTACATCCTGACAGTTTGGTATACCAGAGTTTTCCATACTTGGAACGTTTTTGTTTAGCCACAAGTTGAGTCGGTTCATCTGGACACGATGTGTTCAGATGAACCGACTCAGCTTTCTGTGAGTTTCTTACCTGGATTATGAAGCGTGCATATAGATATTTTTACTTAGTATACTAAACATACATAGATAGATATTATACGTACTGTGGCCATAGCGTGGGTAGCCCGGCCCGACCCGGCCCAGTCTTGTTAACACAACGCGTTGGCGTCGCACATCCGTATGACTGAGTGCAGGGTAGATTGGTGCAACGGGCCACACATGTAGCTGGCTGCACTGCCGGGTGCAGCCGTCCATATCACTCCCATTTCATTTAATGAGTTTAATGCCCCAACCAAATCCCAGATTTGACCCAGGACATTTGTGTGTCGAGTTTACTCGAAATGGAATCCATTTCTCCAGTGAAACAAGTATTTACTCCTCCCTTTTGATTCATTATTTAACAAGTTTGTTTTCCATGTGGTTGAAGTTTGGTACTTTTTATAAACAGTTCAAATGGCTTATTGAATCTATATTCCTTCTTTGCAGTTCTTCTACATATTTGCCAAATTTCATTTGACAGTCGTGGTCAGACGCAATATGATGACTTCAGCAGTACAGGCACACAACTAGTTAATATGCTTTATGTATGTTGGGATGTGTTAATGTGTTCATTCAGATTTTCACATAATAATAAAGAATATCTTTGTCGACTTCATATTTCTTTTCTGAAGAACTAGACACCACCCAAACACACAGACGTTATCATTAGGCACACAGATATGCAGTATCTGTTAAATACGCAAAAAAACTTTTTCTTTGGATAACTTTCTTTTTTGCTTTGTTTTCCCATTTTACTGAATCATACAGGTCACTATAAAGACCCGATAAAAACCAAACTGAAACCACTTGATCTGCACACGGTTAGGGTTACCTTCCCTCTTGGTTGGGGTTACCTTCCCTCTCCGTCAGCAAACCAGGTCAAGTTCAGCCGTGCTTTCTCAGTCTTTCGTCTGGCTTTGGTTTCCTATCAATTCCGTAATACCAAGAGTAGCTCAGTTATTACCCAATGAACAAACAACAGTCTGTAAAGCGGGTCAACACCGGGCTCAGCTGCTGGTCCAGTACTTGGCATAAGCCTCCTGGAACATGTTTTTGCAGGAGATTTTGGCGCCAAGTTTGGAGCAGATGAGGAAGGAGCCTCCCATCTTGCGGTGGAGGGAGTAGGTCTCCTCAGGCGGCGGGGTGAGCCGCTCCCGCAGCATCACCGGGATCAGGCTGTGGATGCGCTCCGTCGTGCTCTGGGAGCCAAAGTCAAAGGGCTCCGCCGAGGAGAAGGCCTCGCCGAGGATCATCACCGCGTCCACGTGGGCGTTCTCCATCGCCTGTTGGGATGTTTACAATTGATCAACTTTAATGAAGCAGTGACCTGAAGTTACGCCATGGTCACAGAAGACGGGTCTGTTTGGCGAGAGGGTGTGCCTTAAAACTGTTAACACACATGGTTCAGCTCAACTTTGATCACTGTTCTTAACTGATACGCTGGAAGCTACGTCTCTATGTAATCATAGCAACACACTGATTCAGTAACAAGTTAGCTTAGCAGCTAACGTTTGCCTCATAACCTTTTAATTCTGAGTCTAAAATGTTCAACAAAAGATAATTAAGTCTTTGGTAAGTGACCATGGTATAAAACAGGATAATACACGGCAAGGTGTGTTAAAATCCTTTAACGTACACCTTGGAGTGGATTATCCTTTACTTAAACAATTATATGATCAGGAAATAAGAAAAAATGTAAAAATGGCGGCTATAGGGCGTCCGGGTAGCGTAGCGGTCTATTCCATTGGCTACCAACACGGGGATCGCCAGTTCGAATCCCCGTATTACCTCCGGCTTGATCGGGTGTCCCTACAGACACAATTGGCTGTGTCTGCCGGTGAGAAGCCGGATGTGGTTATTTGCCCTGGTCGCTGCACTAGCGCCTCCTCTGGTCGGTCGGGGAGCCTGTTCAGTGGGGAGGGGGAACTGGGGGGAATAGCGTGATCCCCCTGGTGAAACTCCTCACTGTCAGGTGAGAAGAAGCGGCTGGGGACTCCACACGTATCGGAGGAGGAGTGTGGTAGTCTGCAGCCCTCCCCGGATCGGCAGAGGGGGTGGAGCAGCGACCGGGATGGCTCGGAAGAGTGGGATAATTGGCCAAGTACAATTGGGGAGGGAAAAAAAATGGCGGTTATGTTAAGATGAAGGTCAACTGTAATGCAGGTGTAGTTAAAGAGTTAAAGATTAGTTAAAAAGAAAAATATATAGAAAATGCTGCACACTGCAAATCAAACAGGCAAACAACCCTCGTTCAAAATTAATTCATTACATAAGCGTAGATGAACATTATTTTTTACAAGTTTGCATGTGAAACAATTTTTTATACATGAACTTTTTTATATAGTTCTTTTTTGTATCTAATTTTTCATCTTCACTTTTAAGTTGGGCACTTATGTAATGAATAACACTTTGAAATGAATTATATAAAAAAATGAAACTATTCACTCGGCTTTTACTCCCAAAACACGATAAAGTGTCATCGGCGGAGCAGTTCATTTTATTTCTATTGAATCTTTAATTGAAAAGTAATTGAATGTTAAATTCACTGCTTTGTAACGTTTCATCATGATGAGAAGTGAGCTGATGTTTCGGGAGGGGTCGGGTCTAGTCTCTAGTGGTCTGGTTTGACGTCACTAATTAATAAACGTCAATAACTAGTTTAGTTTATTTCTGATGTTTATGAGTCTTTGCTATAAGAAAAAAGTTTGCAATTAAGTAAATGCTAATTAGATATTAAACAGCGGATAAGTTTATAGTGTCATGGTGAAGTTTCCAAGTGACCTTTGACTCGTATCCTGTGAGGAACTTCATGTCTCGGGATCTCTGCAGGACGCCTTCTCTGTTCTGGTCTGCAGCCGCCTTGATGACCTGACCACAGGAAACAAAAGGGTTAACACTTTCCTTGAGGGAGATTCCTGTTTGTTTGGAAAAAATAAATAGTCACCTTTAAGTTTTCCTGGACCTGTTACAGGTCAACATTACAGAGCTTCCCCTGTTCAATACCCGATAAAGTTGTCACCTTGGTGATGGTCTTAAATCATAACTGCTCGTCAGTCAATTCCCCTAATTAGTTTTTTTTCTTGGATCCCCCCCCCCCTTTTTCCCCCAAGCTGTACTTGGCCAATTACCCCACTCTTCCGAGCCATCCCGGTCACAGCTCCAACCCCTCTGCTGATCCGGGGAGGGCTGCAGACTACCACATGCCTCCTCCGATACGTGTGGAGTCGCCAGCCGCTTCTTCTCACCTGACAGTGAGGAGTTTCACCAGGGGGACGTAGCGCGTGGGAGAATCACGCTATTCCCCCCAGTTCCCCCCCAGCACCCCGACCGACCAGATCCGGCTTCCCACCTGCAGACATGGTCAATTATGTCTGTAGGGATGCCCGACCAAGCCAGAGGTAACACGGGGATTCGATCCCCGTGTTGGCAGGCAACGGAATAGACCGCCACGCCACTCGGGTGCCCTCCCCTGATTCGTTTTAGGTTGAGGTGACAAATGATCCTGCTGAAATCGGGTTCGACCCAAGATGCATTCCAGTCAATGACGTCAAAGTAAAAAAAAAAAAAGAAGAAAAAAGTTTTACATTTGGGCCCAAATTGAAATGCTAATATTGTCTAACATCACTTATTACTTAAATGTATTTCTGTCTCTTTCTCCTGAAAAAATATAAACAAGTATAAAATTTAGACTCCAGTTTTTCTATTTTTCTTATTTTAAAAGAGCTCTGTTGAGCTTGGCGTCTTTCGGCCAATCTCTTTTTCTGATACTCATGATGTCATCAGACCCCCCCCGCCATTTCCATACAGCCAATCAGATCAAATCATCCTCAATATGAAACCCCACCCCCCCTTAGCACCAACCCTTTCTTGGTATTGTCAGTCAAAGGCCGGCACATGAATATTAATGAGGACTGGACCACTGCCTCACAGTTCTTCAGACAGTTAGTCAATTACAAATAAAATATTGTTGCTGAATAGTTTGTGATGTCATTCTTAAAGTTGTTAGACACAAAATTAAACCCAATTACTGACTTCGATTGGTCTTTAATTTGCTTGTTTGTTTATCACAGTATCTCACCTCAATGTAGATATCGGTAAAACTCTTATCAAATCCTCGTGTGGCTCCAAAATCTAACAGTGCAACCTGAAGGACGACAGAGGAGGAGGAGGAGTTGTTTGGCGAAAACCGAAACTACTGCCTGTTGGTTTATGTGAGTACTTGTTGCCAAAGGCAAACTTACTCTGTGAATTTGTGGATCGAAGAAGAAGTTGGACCAGTTTGGATCTGTCTGCATGTACCTGAACTCAAAAATTTCCCTCAAGCACAACTTCAAGATCTGCTCGCAAATCTTCCGTCGATGCAGCAGAAGTAGAGAACAGAGAAAAGGAACGGTTACTTAAATGTTGAAAGGAAAAGTAGCACAATACAACAGTCCATTGTCGACAGGCTATTATTTGCCCCCATTACATTGGAGATTTTATGAACGTGTGTGTCTCAGCAATGGCACCTTGAACACTCCTAAAAAAAGGCCACGTCTTGGCAGCAGCTGGGTGTAAACTGCTGTAAATGTTGTGGCGTTAATAACTGTTCCACGTTCTGCAGGCGTACCTCATTCCTGAGTTCCTGAGAGAGGTCATTGGCCTGGTCCAGAGGAAAGCCGGACACAAGCGTTGTCGTAAGGACATGTTGGCTGCTCAACTCATCAATCACGTCGGGCACGTAGAACACGGGATGATCTTTCAACAGCTCTCTGTGACACACAACAGCAAAATAAGTCCACACTTCGAACATTACCACTGAAGTGATAAAGACTGGGGTTGGATAAAGGTTTAATAGTGCAACCAATGAAATAAAATACACTGGGATTAACAGGGGCAACAGAAATACTTGAAAGGAGACACCTTAATGACACATGGTCATGTTAACAAAACAGCACGAGTTGTGTCCATGATAGCCACATACAGTGCATCCGGAAAGTATTCACACCCCTTCACTTTCCCCACATTTTGTTATGTTACAGCCTTATTCCAAAATGGATTAAATTCCTTTTTTTTCCTCATCAATCTACATACAATACCCCATAATGACAATGTGAAAAAGGTTTTGTGGAAATTTTTTCAAATTTATTAAAAATAAAAAACTGAAATATTGCATGTACATAAGTCTTCACACCCTTTACTCAGTACTTGGTTGAGGCACCCTTGGCAGCGATTACAGCCTCAAGTCTTCTTGGGTATGAAGCTACAAGCTTGGCACACCTATATTTGGGGTATTTCTCCCATTCTTCTCTGCAGATCCTCTCGAGCTCTGTAAGGTTAGATGGGGAGCGTCGCTGCACAGCTATTTTCAGGTCTTTCCAGAGATGTTCAATGGGGTTCAAGTCTGGGCTCTGGCTGGGCCACTCAAGGACATTCATAGACTTGTCCCGAAGCCACTCCTTCGTTGTCTTGGCTGTGTGCTTAGGGTCGTTGTCGTGTTGAAAGGTAAACCTTCGCCCCAGTCTGAGGTCCTGAGCGCTCTGGAGCAGGTTTTCATCAAGGATCTCTCTGTACTTTGCTCCATTCATCTTTCCCTCGATCCTGACTAGTCTCCCAGTTCCTGCCGCTGAAGAACATCCCCACAGCATGATGCTGCCACCACCATGCTTCACTGTAGGGATGGTATTAGCAAGGTGATGAGAGGTGCCTGGTTTCCTCCAGACGTGACGTTTGGCATTCAGGCCAAAGAGTTCAATCTTGGTTTCATCAGACCAGAGAATCTTGTTTCTTATGGTCTGAGAGTCCCTTAGGTGCTTTCTGGCACACTCCAAGCGGGCTGTCATGTGCCTTTTACTGAGCAGAGGCTTCTGTCTGGCCACTCTACCATAAAGGCCTGATTGGTGGAGTGCTGCAGAGATGGTTGTCCTTCTGGAAGGTTCTCCCATCTCCACAGAGGAACGCTGGAGCTCTGTCAGAGTGACCATCGGGTTCTTGGTCACCTCCCTGACCAAGGCCCTTCTCCCCCGATTTGTGCAATTTGGCTGGGCGGCCAGGTCTAGGAAGAGTCCTGGTGGATCCAAACTTCTTCCATTTACGAATGATGGAGACCACTGAGCTCTTCAGGACCTTCAAAGCTGTAGAAATTTTTTTTGTACCCTTCCCCAGATCTGTGCCTCGATACAATCCTGTCTCGGAGGTCCACAGACAATTCCTTTGACTTCATGGCTTGGTTTCTGCTCTGACATGCACTGTCAACAGTGGGACCTTATATAGACAGGTGTGTGCCTTTCCAAATCATGTCCATTCAATTGAATTTACTACAGGTGGACTCCAATCAAGACGTAGAAACATCTCAAGGATGATCAGTGGAAACGGGATGAACCTGAGCTCAATTTTGAGTGTCATAGCGAAGGGTGTAAATACTTATGTACATGCAATATTTCAGTTTTTTATTTTTAATAAATTTGCAAAAAATTTCTACAAAACCTTTTTCACTTTGTCATTATGGGGTATTGTGTGTAGATTGATGAGGGAAAAAAAAGGAATTTAATCCATTTTGGAATAAGGCTGTAACATAACAAAATGTGGGGAAAGTGAAGGGGTGTGAATACTTTCCGGATGCACTGTATACGCTGCTGCCACGGTGCAAGCAAAACCAGCATTTCAAAAGCAAACCATAGGTACTGGACACTATAGCTAAAGATAAAATTGGATTTTAAAGAGAATATTGTAAGTCATAGTGTATCTGAACGTTGATAAAACACTCATGCCTTCATATCTTACCCTCATTTTGAAGTTAAACAAAATACAGACTAACGCTTTGAATTACAGCCCATTACACACAAATAAACTAGTTATATTTGAGCAAAATACATGTAACTGAACTATGATCAGCGGCAATTACTGAGTAATATATGAGTAAAACAGGGGCTTTCTATATCTCTAGGTTGCTTCATTGTCATTGTAATGAGCTGTTAAAGCTGCAGTAGGTAACATTAAAACCATTCCAATGCAAATCCTCCCGCCTCAGCTGCCTCGTATCACGCCGCTAAGCCCCTCCCACCAAATAACCTCTGCATCGCTCTTCAGCCCTTTACACTCATGTACAACTAGGAAATGTCAAAGCGAGACTCATGAAGCTTGTAGTTCATAATCTATCTATGAAAAAAATTATTTATTTTCAGCAAATTTCTTAGCTACGCTAATACTGTTCATGTGAAGCAGCCATTTTGAGCTGGTCTTGTTGATTTTTAGAGTTAATGTTACAAGCACAAGTGACTGGCGGAGGGCATCCGGGTGGTGTTGCAGTCTAGTTTGTTGCCTACCAACATGGGGATCGCCGGTTCGAATCCTCGTGTTGCCTCTGGCTTGGTTGGGCGTCCCTACAGACACAATTGGCCGTGTCTGTAGGTGGGAAGCCGGATATGGGTATGTGTCCTGGTTGCTACACTAGCGCCTCCTCTGGTTGGTCAGGGCGCCTGTTTGGGGGGAAGGGACTGGGGAGGAATAGCGTGATCCTCCCATGCGCTACAGCCCCCTGGTGAAACTCCTCACTGTCAGGCAAAAAGAAGCGGCCGGCGACTCCACATGTATCGGAGGAGGCGTGTGGTAGTCTGCAGCCCTACCCGGATCTCGGCAAAGGGGGTGGAGCAGCGACCGGGACAGCTCGGAGGAGGGAGGTAATTGGCCAAGTACAATTGGGGAGAAAAAGTGGGGGGGGGACAAGTGTCTGGCAGGGCAGGGCAGAAGCTGAATTGATTGAATACATGCACATTTGCATTTGTTGAACAGCCAATAGGAAGGCCCTCTCTTTGAAACAGTCCATGACTGACTAAAATCTTCCGTCCTGGGCTAGTTGTTTTAAAGCCAAAATACAGAGCCAAGAGTGGGTGCAGAAGTCGTTTTCTCTCAAACCACTTCAATTACAATATTCTGAAAGGTTATTATGGAATTTTTGCCCAATGACACCATAAAAAAATGCCTACCCCAGCTTTAAATATAATTACACCAAACACTGTATGAGACAAATCCACACATCACATTCACATTCAATATTCACCTTATATTAAAGTTTAACAGATAATTAGTATTTATCCCTGTGACACAAAGGATTCAAAATACTTGTTTGGTACAATATGATTGTGAATTTATCCCATACAGTGTCTGATGTAGATTATATTTAACATCACATTATATGACAAGGAAGCAAGCTAGAGATATAGAAAAGACCCCGTTTTACTCACCATTCATCATAGTTCAAATTCATCTACTTGAAGTCACTCAGTTATTTCTGTGTAATGAATGGCCTGTAATTTAAATGGTTACCAAACAAGGCGATATGACTCCACAATCAGACGGTTGTAAAAATGAGTTCAGTCAACTCACTGGAATCTTTTGGCACATTTTGCCTCTCTTATGTAATCACATTCGAGGGCCAGCTCCCGACTCATAACCTCTATCAGGTGTTCAGGAAACAGACCTTAACACAGAGGAGACAAACCAAGGAGAAAATGGTAAAACATGACGACGTCAGTAGTCAGATATATCTGAACGGTCTACTGGGGGTTTGTCACCGTCAGACTATAGCAGCAGTTACCATGAAAATACATCTCTTTTACCTTCAGGCAGTGCGTTGCTTATACTCAGAACAGTCATGATGTTGTTCACGTCACTGTCGATACTCTTGGCAACTCCAGGATACTGAAACAAAGGCAGTGACGTAGTTTATCAGTGTACGTGTTTTTTTTATTGCTTCGTAACATATGTCTCAAAGATTCAGCACCCACTTCAGCAATGAGTCTAAAATTCCTCTATGCTTTATCAGCTTTATCGACGCTTTAGCAGCTAAATTAGACCAAATACTAACCTCAACTTCAAAACTGTGCATGCACAACATTGAAAGTTTTACCAATAATATGATTACTGATCGTTTCCATGATCTTTTTTTTGGGGGGGGGGGGATTTTTTCTCCCCATTTGTATCCGGCCAATTAACCCACTCTTCCGAGCTGTCTTGGTCTCTGCTCCACCCCCTCTGCCAATCCGGGGAGGGCTGCAGACTACCACATGCCTCCTCCGATACATGTGGAGTCACCAGCTGCTTCTTTTCACCTGACAGTGAGGAGTTTCACCAGGGGGATGTAGCACATTGGAGGATCACGCTAGTCCCCCCAGTTCCCCCCTGAACAGGCACCCCAACCGACCACAGGAGGCGCTAGTGCAGCGACCAGCACACATACCCATATCCGGCTTCCCACCCACAGACATAGCCAATTGTGTCTTTAGGGACACCTGACCAAGCCGGCGGTAACACGGGGATTCGAACCAGCAATTCCCATGTTGGTAGGCAACTCCATGATCCTTTTGACCAGTACCAATACCCATGCCAATATTTTTGGTTTCATTACAATCCCACCATATGTCTTAAGTTTCCACCAGTGTAGTTGATCTACTATTAGACTGCAGCTGAGATGCAAAAATGTATTAAACACTGCTTTACTACTACCTCTCCTGATTAATTTATTATTTATGATGTATTAAACACTGTTTCCAAGCGTCTGCACTCACTTGAAGGATTAATAAAAATTACTTCAGCTTAAATGGAGAAAACAGGTCACACTTATTTTGGCAGAACATTTTCAAACTTTGCAGACCCACAAGTCAGTCTCTAAACGCTTCGCTCAACCGGAGACTAAGGACAACCTCACAGCTTTCATTGCTACAACTGGGTAGAAACAAATAGAGTTTTAAAAAACTGCATTGCACAACTGATCCAAAAACTTTAGGGAGGCTCTTTATATTACGGCGGTGATGTGCAGACGTGGTGTGCTTGTAAACACTGTCGTACCAGCAACATGTGCATTATAAGATGGCTCAGCCGCAGTCGCCGAAGAAAACCTGCTCCTCCATTATCTGTTAATAGTTTCATATGACCGGAAGACTTGAATTATCTGATGAATATCCAGAGACTTGACTTTGATTGCATGAGATTAACTTTATTAACGACAACCGTGCTGAATACACATACACTTAACGTATGGCCGGACGAATTACACACTGAGTTAAAGTAACTGAGTTACTCCACCTCCACATCATCAACTTCCGTATCAGTATCAGTGCGTGGCACTTTATACTACATCCTCCTTTCTCAACATGAAAGTTACACTTCAGTATTGCTATAATGAAGATCTGCTTCGGATGGAACTTGCTGTCGCATTACTGTTATTGTCTAACTCCCACATTGCTTTAACATAAGAACAAATGAACTTGCTGCTCAAATAGTAGCTCTAGAATTCTTCTGTAAATGTTCTGAGAATGTCATACATGAAAATGGCTAATCAGTGTCTGAGAGCATAATATTGTGTCTTATCTCTGCAAAGAATGGAAAATATTTCAAATATTCTCACATTTCAAATCACATTTCCTTCTTAAACATTTTTTTTTCTTTTTATTTATTAATGAGCATAGTTGGAGCGCGACTCTCACTGCCAGCTCATCAGAAAGTCTTTGTATCGCTCAGGTAGTCGAACTCAACCACTCCTGATTTGAGCTGGCCTTGACGAGGACGAGAGCTCGGTGTCGACACTCTCTGCTGTACCGGCATCGGGTGTGCTGGTTTGGTCGTCATCTGTTAAGTCTGAGTTCATCTGAGTGCTGGGTGGTGTTTTCCTCAGATGGCGTCTGTAGTGCTGTCCTAAAGATGTCACTGTGTCATAGGACCGTGGTTCACCTCTCTGTGTGGTGACCACAGCTGGACGCCAACCTTGTGCTGTCTCCACGTGAACAGGACTACCTGGGTGCAGTTCTGGAAGCCGCTCGGTAGAGTGCTTCTGAGGACTCTGCCCATGAGCATTTTTTTTGTGCTGGGGAGTACTCCATGCCTGTTACAGGTGTGTTCCTCAGGGTGAGAAGTGCGAGATGGGGGTCTGTGTTTGTTTGTTGCGCTTTCTTCAGCACGAGTTTCACTGTTTTCACTGTTCTCTCAACTAGTCCATTTGACTGTGCACAACTTGGACTGGAGTGAATGAGTTTTAGGCCCCAGGACGTTGCAAAGTTTCTCATTTCCTGGCTTGCAAATGGAACATGGTCACACACACTATCTCTTTTGGTATTCCTATTCTAGAGAAGACCGATTTCATCTTGCTGATCACAGTGTGTGATGTCTACACTGGCTCCCTGTTATATTTCGAATTGACTTTAAAATTTTACTGCTCACTTTTAAGGCTTTAAATGGTATTGCTCCTTTATACACTTGTGATTTATTGACTTGGTATGTCCCCCCTCAACGATTAAGGTCTGCAGATGGAGCCCTGCTAGTTATTCCCAGGTCTCCGTTGGTTACAAAGGGTGATCGGGCTTTTGCTGTTAGAGCCCCCACACTATGGAACCCTCTTCGTCTTTAGTTTCTTTTAAATCTCGTCTTAAAACTTTTCTTTTGATGAAAGCTTTTACAAACTTTTGATATTTGTTTTTATTTGTACTATTTTTATTCCTACTCTTATTTGATCTTACTCTTATTCCAGCCTTGTCTGGTTTTACGTTGTTGTTTTTTGTGATGCACTTTGTAACATTGTTTTAGAAAGGTGCTATATAAATAAAATTATTATTATTATGTCCTTAATGTTCAGCACCTCTGGGTATTTTGAGAGGTAGTCTACTATCAAGAGAAATGACCGACCTATTTCAAATGATGTCAACCCCAACTTTGAACCAAGGAAGCTCAGGGATGTCGTGTGAGATCAGTGGCTTCTTCTGGTTTCTGAGCTGGAACTGCTGGCACGTCCCACAAGTCTTAACCATGTGTCCTATATGTCTCGTCATCCCTGGCCAGTACCAGTGCTTTCTGGCCAGTGCTTTAGTCTGCTGCATCCCTTGATGAGCTATATATAGCTTTTGTAGCATTTGTTGTTCTCGTGCTTGGGAGGATTATCCTGTCTCCAGCGAACAATATTCCTTCTCTCACAGCTAGTGTCTCTGATAGGCCAGTATACCGTCAGTCTCGAGTCTGCCTGCTTTCTGTGTTGGGGCTAACCATAAACTGGGGCCAACAACACTGTGTATGACTTGCAACAGCTGCAGTGTTTCATCTTTCTTTGTTTCACCCTTGAGCTGCTCTAGAGTCTCTGTACTTAAGGCGTCTGTGGGCTCCAAAGCATAGACAACTTTCTTGTCCGTGATGTCATCTGCTGCCATGTGCTGTTCTTGTATGACAGCTCGAGAGTGTGTATCTGCAATCAGTAGATCTTTACCCTGTGTGTAGGTAACATTTAAGTCGTATCACTGCAGCTGAAGCAGCATTCTCTGCTGTCTGGACAGAGCTGTTCCAAGTGGCTTTCTCCGGATGTTTTCCAATGGTTTGAGGTCTGACTGAACATTCACCCTCACCCCACACACAGACTGGTGGCATTTTTGGCAGAGAAGACAACAGCTAAGAGTTCCTCCTCAATATGTGCATAGTTCTTTTTGGTCTCTGTCAGTGCCCTTGATGCATAGGCTATTGGGTGGCCCTCTTGTAAGAGACACACCCCCAGGCCGTACACGCGTCAGCCTGTATTATCAGCTGTTTCTTTTGATCGAAGAACCTGAGCACAGGAGCATTTGTGAGGGCATATTTCAGTTTGTTGACTGCATCATCATGTTGATGTTGCCACTGCCACACATTGTCCTTCCATAGCAGCTGTCTTTGTGGCGCTGTTATGGTGGCCTCGCGAGGGATATACTGCGCTAGGTATTTTATCATGCCAAGCATTCGCTGTAGTCCTGCCTTGTCAGTAGGTGGCAGCATCTCAGCAATGGCCTTAACTTTTGCCTCGTCTGCCTTAACACCCTCTACAGTGAAAATGCGGCCCATGTAGTTTACACTGCTCACTTTATACTGTATTTTCTCTTTGTTGAATTTGACGTTGGCCTCTTTTGCTCTGGCCATCACCTTCTGCATTATCTCATCATGTTCTTTCTCTGTCGCTGCAGAGATGATTATGTCATCAGCTATGACGTGAACTCCTTGGATCTCTCCGAATTACACTGAATCACTCCGAATCACAGTTGTGTTGCTGGAAGACTTCACTCGCTGACTTTATTCCAAATGGTAGGCATTTGAACCGATATCTCCCCCGTGGTGTGTTAAATGTGCACATTAGTGATGACTCCTGGTCTAGCTTTACTTGCCAGTAGCCATCCTCTTCATCGAGCACTGTGAATATTTTCTTACCAACATGTTTGCTCAAAACGTGTTGGTAAGAAAATATTCACAGTGCTCGACATGGATGATCCGCTGTGGCGACCCCTAACGGGAGCAGCCGGAAATAGTAGTAGTAGAGAAGTTTGCTCAAAACTTCATCAGTTTGATTATTCAAACTGATGAAATTCTGAGTAATTGTAATGCTGTCTTAGTATTGCTTTGTTCAAATCACTGGGGTCGAAGCAAACCCGTAACTTCTTTTGGTCTTTCTTTTTCAGTGACTGCAAGGCTATTCACCCATGGTGTTGGTTCAGTTACCAGTGCAATCACATCAGCTTGTAACAGATTGTCCAGAGTGGCTTTGAGTCTGTCCATTACTGCCAGTGGTATTTTTCTGAAGCCATGTATGACTGGTGTAGCCTTGGGGTCCGTGTGGATGTGATACCCTCCAGAGAACTCCCCAAGACCTTCAAAGACAGTTGGGTACTGAGCTATCAGCTGCTCTTTTGTTTTTGGATGTTTCACGTCCAGTGCGTTAATGTCCACCCTTTTTACTAGATGCAAATCTTCACACGCCTCCCTCCCTTGGATGGATATGGAGGAGTGCCTGGATACATAAAACGGTAGACTCGCTTGAGCCTTGGGTGTGGAGCAGTTGAGAGTTTCCGTTTTGGCCTCGGTATCATCCCTCCATATGCCACCGGCACGGTTCTTGTGGGCTAGGTGTGCTCACCGTTCACACCTAGCCTTCCTTTACGTGGATTTAAACATCCTCAGTGGCAGGACATTGGCCCCTGCTCCCGTGTCCAACTTGATCTTGACAGACATATTGTCTACATTTACCTCAAGAGTACCACGGTTTGTCAAATTCAGTCTTCACTCTTTCGCCTGAGCTCTGTCACACGTTTCTCTATCGCGATAGATTCTGACAGGGCGCGCCAAAACTGATGTCTTTCAAACGGTGTTTTTCTTAGGCTGGCAACAGGCTCTGAAAGCTGCGAGAATTTCTTCTAGTCTTTCCTTCATCATAGTCAATATCAAATGTGTTACACACTTCCGGAGCTTCCTCGCCTTTTGCGTGCAATCAAATGGCTACTTTTACCCTTTCTTCCTTACGCTCTGCGCCACTCGCGGTCATGTATGTTTGGAAGAAGCGCTGTTCCCATCGTGTCCAAGTTTCTCCCAAGTTGCCCGTCAGCACCAGCGACGACGGTAACTTCAACCGGTCCATCCTCAGCCGGCGGGCTGGCTCACCTTTCCTTGTCTGTACGCAGTAGCTTAGCTTTTAGCTAGTCAAAAACGCCGTTGTCTCTCGACTCAGCTGCGGCAAAATGACGAACTGGGCCGACTTCTGGCGCCATGTTACAGTTTTATATCAGTGTTTCTCAACCGGGGGTCCGCGGATCCCTAGTGGTCCGTGGTGTAATTGCAAGGGGTCCGTGAAAATAAAATATCTTTAAAAAAAAGATCCTATGACATTTATAGAAATAGGATTATTTCACTCAAATGTGACAGACCTTTATCTACCTAAACTATAAAGGGTAACAGGACTTTTTTCTCTAATTACATCCGTTTCACAAGTGTCATTTATTGTATTTTAATAAGAGATCTCGCTCCCGTTTGCATTGTTAAAAGCTACTGCATAAGAATTCTGTTTTGTTGCATATATCTGAAAGTTACTGAATACATATTCTGTTTTGTTACATATATCTGAAAGTTACTGAATACATATTCTGTTTTGTTACATATATCTGAAAGTTACTGCATAAGAATTCTGTTTTGTTAACTATATCTAAGTTACAACTGAAAGCTCTTATTTTTGCCCCAAAGAGTGAATAAATGCTATAATGCAATTTAAAATGCAGTTTCTACTGTTTCTATCAAATTGCAACCCCCCTCCCCAAGATCAGGTGGAGGGGTCCTCAGGGTAGATCAAAAATACGCAGGGGGGTCCAGGACCCCAAAAAGGTTGAGAACCACTGTTTTATATGACCAGGAGACTCGACTTATCTGGTGAATATCCAGAGACTTGACTTTGACTGCATGAGACGGACTTCGTTAACGACAACCGTGCTGCGTATAGGTACACTGAACGCATGGCCGGAAGAATCACACAGTGATTTGAAGTAACTGAGTTACTCCACCTCCACATCATCAACATCGTATCAGTATCAGTGCGCGGCACTATATACTACATTATCGATAGCGAAGGGCATATGACAAGCACATTTCTGTCCCTGTGCTGACAAAAAGTCCCAGAAAGTTTGCCAGGCTTGATAGACCAAACGTTTCCTCTAACCAGTTGGTAAACAAGCCAACACACATTTCTTGTCCTGGGTTAAAAGTTTTAAAGAAAGTCGTTGTAAACCCTAAATTTCGCCAATCTTGTGGATTGAGTACACATTCGATACAGTCAAATAATCTAAAATAATCTAACGTTGCTCGGGACATCCATTTTCAACGTCTTAAAAAGCACCCCCCCCGTGATTCGCTGCATCCCCAGTTTGCTTCACTATGGGAGATGATGGGGGGGGGGGGGGTCATTTCCGGTAAGGCGTGTCCTAGAGTTCCAAAGCAGTAGGCGTAGGTTTGTTAGTTGCCATTCTCGCCGCCGTTGCATCACTTTAGACCAGCGTTTCCCAACCCAGTCCTCAAGGACCCCCTATCCTGCAGATTTTCATTGTAACCCTGCACAGGCAGCCCTGCTTGTACTTACTCAACCAATCATCTCGCAGCACTTAATTATGCAAGGTGTGCAACGTCTTACATAATTCATTGCTGATTGGTTGAATAACTACAAACAGGTACCTATTCAGGGTTGCAAAGAAAATCTGCAGGATAGGGGGTCCTTGAGGACTGGGTTGGGAAACACTGCTTTATCGCGAGACTACAAACTTTGTTTCCTACGTTTGTTCTGCAGCAGGTGGATCCTTAAAGGTACTCTGTAAAATGCAACTTTCGCACTGTCCCCTAAAGTCAAAACGATTTGTTGTAAATATTAAAAAAAGAGGAAATCTGCACTCCGGTTATCACAAAAAAGTTTTTAGAGATGTAACAAAAGTTCGATATTAACTTAGTGTAACCGGTTACTTTCTTGCCCGGTGCGGGATTCGATACGAAGTGTACTGCACCACAAGGCGACGCCACTAACCGCTCAGCTAGAGAATCAGACTCGTTGGCTAGCTAGGGGCTAATGTGTCTTATTAGTAGTTTACAGTCGTCACCCTCCCCGCAAGCGCGCCCTCGTGCCTTGTCATTCCGCGCTCCGAAGAGACTTCTGAGGAGCTGCACACTTCCGGATCCCACCGCTGCCACCAATGTAACCGGTTATTTTCTTGCCCGGTGCGGGATTCGATACGGGGTGTACTGCACCACAAGGCGACATCACTAACCGCTCGGCTAGAGGGTCAGACCCGTTGCCTAGGGGCTAACGTGTCTTATTAGTAGTTTATATTAGTCCATTCAAAACAGGCTAGCAATGGAAACGGAAATAGCCCACATTATAGACATGGCTTTGTTGGCTGTACCGCCACCTCTTTCCATGAACGCCTGTCGATCCAACAGGCACATAATTAATGTGTCATCATATTGGTGCAGGCAACATTTTGATATCTGTCCTGACGCCAATAGTGCATTTTGAGCGATTATCGGCTGATACCGATAGGCTAACTGATATATCGTGTCCCCTATTAAAAACCAAAACTAAATGAATACAAACCAAACCAAACGCACCTGTATCTTCATGGCCACCTCTCTTCCATCCTTCATCTTGGCTAAGTGCACCTGACCAATGGATGCAGCAGCAAACGGCTTCTCCTCAAAGTACTCGAGTTTGTCCCTCCAGTTTGGGCCCAGGTCGCTGCTAATGGCTTTCTGCAGAAGTTAAGAGACGAGGAAAAAAAAAACTGGTGAATCCATAAAATGAATTACTGGGGCCGCTCTGGTGGCCGAGCGGAATAAACCGCCGTCCTTGTAATACGCTCGTCACGTGGCTGGGAGGTTCGTATCCCAGACTCGCCGTCACCGGTCACGACCAGAGCGTCCACTTGGTAAACCATTCATTAGGCCACCCTTACCCGAGGGATAGTGGGTTTAGCACAGTGTAGTGTTCGGGGACTCGTCGTTCTCCAGCGACCCCTCTGGCCCACCCAGGCGCCTGCAGCCAAGCAACTGAAAGCATTCTCCCTACGCCTCTTTCGCGGCCTGAATGTGATGCAATCCATGCGAGGAGGCTTCAGCATGTAAAATAGCGAGAGCAGCCGACACGAGTTTGAAGGAAGCTGGTGTTACGACTATCTCCTTCCTGTGGAAACGTGAGCCAGGGGAGTTATTCCACAAGAGTTCCGGCCATATGCCATTGGGTTAATCGGGTGGGATAAGGAGAAAAACTAGAAATACATTTAATAAAGGGCCAGGGGAGTTATTCGACAAGAGTTCCGGCCATATGCCATTCGGTTAATCGGGTGGGATAAGGGGAAAAACTAGAAATAAATAAAAAAAAAAAATGAATTACTTCAATTTGTTTAATCAGTGGCAGCTCTCACACATACCATCATCTGTTTAGTGGGCATGAAATCTGCACTCTGTCGAACGCGCTCGAAGATCTTGGCCAACTGAGGATTGATAAAGGCATCATCTGAAAAAAAAGAGGGAAAGAAATTGCAGAATGTAAAAATTAGACAAATTTGTAGGAGAATAAAAAAACAGACAATGATTTTACAAGTTTAAATACTATCTGTTTATATAGCTAGTAGCAAGGATTAATCAGTTCTGAAGAAAGACGAATAGAAGGTGTAGTATATATGAGGGATAATCCAGTTCATGTCAGGAGAATGTTGGAATTGTTTAACGTACAATCTGATGTGGATCCCGCTTATGCAATGGTCACATGCCAAAAAATTAAAATAAAAGCATTCACTTATTTTCCACTGAACGTTTTGGACTTGGGATTAAACGGTTTTGAAACAAAAGTTTGCCGCTAAACTAAAGCTTTAAATGTTTACTGGGCTTGTTCCTGATTCAACATGTTGCTATGGTTACACAGTAACTTGGTGGTCAGTGTATTAATTTAGAACAATAATTAAAGTTGATCTAGTAGTAGTAGGAGTAGGCGTAGGAGTAGTAGATTAAAGTTGATCTGAACTACATGTGCATTAAGTAAAGGAGGCTGCTCAACGCGTCGGGAGGGTCTTTGCTTCAACAGCAGTCATTACTTTTTGATAGAAGACCACCTCTTTGTGGATGATCCTGCCTATTACATGGCTTTACCTTACAAAAGAAGTCAATAAGTTGAAAGAAAATAATCATTTAAAATTATTTTGATATTTTGTATATATATACGTATATGACTTTGTTAAAAGAAACACTCAATGGTAGGGAAAGTGCTCAACAAATAAGGAGCAAAATAATCAAGTGAATTTACTTGACCCACTGGATTTATTTTTATATATATATATATGTGTGTGTGTGTGTGTGTGTGTGTGTGTGTGTGTGTGTGTGTGTGTGTACAAAAGGATTGGGATACCTGGCCATTACACCTACAGGAGCTTTTATGACATCGCATTCTAAATCCATAGGCATATGGAATTGGTCCCCCCTTTGCAGCTATAACAGCTTCCACTCTTCTGGGAAGGCTTTCCACAAGATTTTGGAGTGTGTCTGTGAGAATTTTTGCCCATTCATCCAGAAGAGCATTTGTGAAGTCAGGCACTGACGTTGGATGAGAAGACCTGGCTTGCAATCTCCATTCTAGTTCATTCCAAAGGTGTTCGATGGGGTTGAGGTCAGGGCTCCGTGGGGGCCAGTCAGGTTCTTCCACACCAAACTCACCTAACCATGTCTTAATGGACCTTGCTTTGTGCACTGGAGCACAGTCACGCTGGAACAGAAAAGGGCCCTCCCCAAACTGTTCCCACAAAGTTGGAAGCATAGAATTGTCCAAAATATCTTGGTATGCTGAAGCATTAAGATTTCCCTTCACTGGAACTAAGAGACCTCACCCAACCCCTGAAAAACAACCCCATACCATTACCCCTCCCCACCAAACTTTACAGTTGGCACAATGCAGTCAGGCAGGTAACGTTCTCCTGGCATCCGCCAAACCCAGACTCGTCCATCAGACTGCCAGACAGAGAAGCCTGATTTGTCTCTCCACAGATCTAAAACATCTACACAAAGTATAAATGTTTGTGTGTTTTGTGGAGAAATGTTTGACTCATGTCGACTACTTGTGAAACAATCTGGTCATATATGTCTCAACTCTAACTCCATTCTCGCGTCTCAAATTGCTAATCCGACTGTAAATAATGATGGGTGCATGGAAGAGGAAGTCTTCATGGAAAACAGAAGTGAGCAGCTACACCAGAAGAAAAAAAAAAACTATACCGGAAGCCCCGAAATATTAGCTGTTGCCCTCAGAGGCCTCTGGGTTCCAAGATTGTGAAGCCCATTAACTTGGAACGGAATAGGAAATGCTATGAGGCCACAGTTTAATAACACACAATCTGATATCACCATGTTGGTGTTGTTACCATGACATCATAATTAATATTGCTTCAAGACCATCATTGCAGCAGATGAATCATGTTGTTGTGATGTCGTGCCTTTATGACACAGAAAAAGACCAGAAAGATACCAAAGCTAACCTACCATAACTTCAACCTCAACCTAACCCTAACCTTAACTGATAAGTAACTTTAACCTAACTGATAGCTAGCTAACCCATGACAACCCACAGCCTGATCCCCTGATCCATCAACCGTCCTTTTCCCTGAGTTGCAAAGGCACAACAGCACAGCAATGGGATTGGTCAGTTGCAGTGATGGTCCTGGAGCAACATTAATTGTGATATCGTGGGAACAACACCAACACGGCGATATCAGACACACCGTTTGACAACAGTCTGGACAACAGTCAACTATTCAGAAATAACCGACCGCAGAATGCTTTCATTGACCCACCACAACTGAGCTTTCAACAAAGGCGTGTAATAAAAGGTTTTAACACACACCCTCAGAGAACAGTATTCTTTGTGACCATGGTATGGTAACAGGTCATATAAAACAGTACAATATAAGTACTGTATGTTGTGTGTGGAGACAACAGAGTATAGTATCACAGTCTGAACTGTTCATTTACTGAGGGTAAATTTAGGGCTGGCTGCCTACAGCAGCACGTCTGGTATGGAACTCATTGTGTTTTTCTTGTCCCAGGGTTTATTTTTGGTGGTGGCATTTCCCTTTTGGACAAGTGAAAAAATGAGTGCCATCGTTTCTCGAGCCTGATGACTGACTCTTTATATTTATGTCATGGGTGAATGTTAAAGTGTGTGTGTGTGTGTGTGTGTGTGTGTGTGTGTTTAATGATGAAAAAAAGAACATCCATGAGTACATCAGAAAGAGGGCCCCCAGGGGTGAACTGCTGAGTGAGTACCTCAGGCAGCAGAAGACAGAGGGCGGAGGAAGAAAAAGAGGGCGGAGGTATCATGGAAGATCAAGCCCCTCCATGGGATGTACCATCAACAGATAGAAGACATACGTAGCTGATATCGAGAAATCCCACCAGTGGCTGGAAAAGGCTGGACCGAAGGACAGCACAGAGGCCCTGATCATAGCAGCATAAGAACAGGCCCTCAGGACCAGATCGATTGAGGCAGGGGTCTACCACACCAGACAAGCCCCAAGATGCAGGCTGTGCAAAGATGCCCCTGAGACAGTGCACAACTTAGTAGCAGGATGTAAAATGCTAGCTAGGAACGCGTACACTGAAAGGCATAACCAGGTGGCTGGGATAGTGTAAAGGAATATCTGTACTGAATGCAGACTGGAAGTCCCCAAGTCCAAATGGGAGACACCACCAAAGGTGGGTGAGAATGGCAAAGCTAAGTTCCAGGCTAACCAACCAGACACTGTGGTGGCCGACAAGGAACAGAAGACAGCAGTAGTGATCGATGTAGCAATCCCGAGAGACGGCAACATCAGGAAGAAAGAGCATGAGAAGCTAGAGAAATACCAAGAACAGAGGGAAGACCTAGATCAGATGTGGAAGGTGAAGTCCACAGTAGTCCCAGTGGTAATAGGAGCACTAGGAGCTGTGACCTCCAAACTGGGAGAGTGGCTCCAGCAGATTCCAGGAACATCTGAGGTCTCTGTCCAGAAGAGTGCAGTCCTAGAAACGGCTTAGATACTGTGCAGAACCCTCAAACTCCCAGGCCTCTGGTAGAGGACCCGAGCTTGGGCTAGACGCATAATCCGAAAAAGAGAGGGAGATTTTTTTTTATCATAGGATTGTCAACATTAACGAGTTAACACTCACGATTAATCTGGATACCTTATCTGTTAATTTTTTAAATGCAAATTAATATTACCAAGTTTGCCCCAAATTCCTCCCGTGATTCCAGCGTGGACGTTTACCTGGCTAAATAATGGAAGGCGTGGCAAATGCAAATAACCTGATGACTGAGGAGACATCTCCCAGTGTGCTGAAGGGCAAATTTATTTTAAAAAGCTTCCAGGTGTAAGTTATAAAGTAAAAAACAACCTCTTATTCCTCTAACCAGTTTCCCATGCATTTCTGTATTCCAATACCACTTAAGTATTTGATTTACCCCCCCCCCAAAAAAACAAGTCAATACTACTGTTTTAAACTTGTGATTAATCATGATTAATCACAATTTAAAACTTGTGATTAATCATGATTAATCACAATTTAAAACTTGTGATTAATCATGATTAATCCCAGCCTATTATTGTGAGTGGCTTGATTAATGGTTTTAATCGACTGACAGCACTAATATTATATATTTATATATATATAAAGACAGATGTAGGAAAAAACTTTAATGCATTTCAGCACAAGCTTGTTTCGTGCGTCGCGCACTCACCAGCTGCCAATGTGAGTAAGCAACAAAGAAGAACAGTCAATAAATATTACATTGCCCTACATCACGCCCCTAATTGGTTGTAATATTTCAAATGTTTTCTATCCTCTCATTGGTTGCTGTCTATATATCATCCAATGAGTCAAGTAAATTCTTTTTGAGACAGGACAAGCCTGTTTCATACCATAAGCAATCATCAGCTGTCAATAATATATATACAGCTGATGATTGCTTATGGTACGAAACAGGCTTGTCCTGTCTCATAAAGAATTTACTTGACTCATTCGATGCTATATTGTGTAACGTATACAAATAAGTAGACATGTTAGCCCTTGGCTAACGGGTCGGACCCTTTAGCCGAGTGGTTAGCGATGTCTCCCGCGGTGTGGGAGATACAGGTTCGCGTCCCGGCTGTGGCGGTTCCTGTGGTTGCCCCCCGAATTCGCTACTATATATATATAGATAGATAGATAGATAGATAGATATAAAGAGCGCAAAAGAGAGAGCAGAGCAAAAAATTATAGATGACGATGATGCCATGAGCAGATTTGTCGCCTTCTCTGGTGAGGGACAGTCACTACGCACGAAGGGGAGAAAGCCTTGAAGGTTTCAACTGAAGTGAAGCGATTTACATCTGCATACGAACCCAGCATAACGCAATAAAAAAATTGACCCTGGAAAGACTGGCAAAAAGACGTTACGTCCCTTGGAAATTGCAGTTCGGCTTTCTGTCGGGGCGAGATTCAATTAATCATCTGGTAATGTCACATTCACCAAATATGATGTGAATGTAAGCACCAAAAATGAATGCTGTAGTAGTAATTTGGTGTTTTGGTCCAAAGTCCAGGGTTACTGTTATGATACTGCCTCCCTCACAAACCAATAAACTTATCGATCAAATTTGTTTGAACACCAGATCTGAATTACCTTTCCTGCACTGGAATGAATCCAGTTGGTGCATTTGGTTTATTATACATTTTCTTCAGGTTGACGTGTGGCAGTACAATGATACAGCCCTGTGATGGCCTGGCGGCCTGTCCAGGGTGTCTCCCCGCCTGCCGCCCAATGACTGCCAGGATAGGCTCCAGCATCCCCGCGACCCTGAGAGCAGGATAAGCGGTTTGGATAATGGATGGATGGATGTGACATCCTGACTGTCTATGAGGTTCACTGACAGACACGCCAGCTGTCTAGATTGTTTGATGATTTCTATTTTAAAAAAAAAACCTTTAGCAGGGCAAGACATTTTATATCAACACATTCTGTATCAACTCTAAATCCCATGGCTGTGTCGTGCTTTGGGGTTGGCAACTGGGTTGGGAAATGGGGCTGGTGTATGTCACAAATGTCAGGGGCCATTTTTGATCCTGGTTCAACACTGATCAGGTTCTGTCTGTCGAATCTCTGAAGTTGTCAACATGTCAGTCCAACGGTGCCATGAGGCAAATTCCATCACATGTGTTTTCCTTGAAGGTTGACATGACTGTGTTTCATTTGTATGTCTGTGAAATTTGCCACTTCTCACCTTGAATGCTGAGCATCTGCCCCAGTTTGAGGGCGGCACCCCGAACTTTGCACAGCGTTCGCACAATTCGTTCAGCGTTGGCTTCTGAGAGAAAAGCACTTGAGTCCAGAATGGATTTCTTATCTCCTACACAAAAAAGAAACAACAATTTGAATTGTTATGTTGAGGCCCTAGTCATATCTGAGCACTAATGTAACTGGTATCAGCAAACTCCCCCCCCCTTTTCTCCCCAATTGTATCCGGCCAATTACCCCACTTTCCAAGCTGTCCCGGTCGCTGCTCCACCCCCTCTGCCAATCCTGGGAGGGTTGTAGACTACCACATGCCTCCTGCGATACATGTGGAGTCGCCAGCCGCTTCTTTTCACCTGACAGTGAGGAGTTTCACCAGGGGGACGTAGCGCGTGGGAGAATCATGCTATTCCCCCTCCCGCCCGAACTGGCGCCCTGACCGACCAGAGGAGGCGCTTGTGCAGCGACCAGGACACATACCCACATCTGGCTTCCCACCCGCAGACACGGCCAATTCTGTCTGTAGGGACGCCCGACCAAGCCGGAGGTAACACGGGGATTCGGACCGGCGATCTCCCGTGTTGGTAGGCAAAGGAATAGACCACCACACTACTTGAACGCCCTAGCAGATTCAGACAGGGGCCTGGTGTAATACTCAGACCCAGCGTTGTTGAACCAGTATGAATTCCAATTCACATTGGGTCTTAATGAATTCAGCAGTCACATAATAGCTAAGTGCTTCATTGACAGCTATCTATCAGTGCAATATTTCATTTCTTCTCTGCTTGATTAGGAAAAGTCTTTGCTCACAGCATTAAAAATTACCCAGAAGACACATTCTCTGAAGGCGGTTTCCGTCCACATTTCAAGAACTATTATATTAATGTTAATTTTGTACATCTACTTATTGTATAATCCCCCTAACCCAACTCTACAGACCCCGAAATCAACCCAGAAATCAAAGATCATCGAATGGCACCATAACACAAGCATAATGTAAACGGCTATTTTCTTGCTCGGTGTGAGATTCGATACGGGGTGTACTGCCCCACAAGGCGACATCGCTAACCGCTCGGCTAAAGGGTCAGATCCGTTAGCTAGGGGCTAACGTGTCTTATTAGTAGTTTACAGTCGTCACCCTCCCCGGAATCGCTTTGTTCTTCCCGCGCTCCGAAGAGACTTCTGAGGATCTGCACACTTCCGGATCCCACCGCTGCCACCAATGTAACCGGTTATTTTCTTGCCCGGTGCGGGATTCGATACGGGGTATCACTGCATCACAAGGCGACATCCCTAACCGCTCGGCTAAAGGGTCAGACCCGTTAGCTAGGGGCTAACGTGTCTTATTAGTAGTTTACACTAATCTAGGTTGTAAAATTTGAATTAAAACAAAATCTCATTCCTTGGGGCGTCCAGGTAGCACAGCGGTCTATTGCGTTGCCTACCAATTGCAGGTTCGAATCCCAGTGTTACCTCCGGATTGGTCGGGTGTTCCTACAGACCATGGCTGTATTATAGTTGAACTGGATCTCGGCTACGAGAACGAGCGAACCGCGTTCAGGATCCGGCGCTGCGCGTTCATGAATGCTAGTGTAAACTACTAATAAGACACGTTAGCCCCTAGCTAACAGACCCGTTAGCTAGGGGCTAACGGGTCTGTTAGCTAGTGTAAACTACTAATAAGACACGTTAGCCCCTAGCTAACAGACCCGTTAGCCCCTAGACGGGTCTGACCCTTTAGCCGAGCGGTTAGTGATGTCGCCTTGTGGTGCAGTACACCCCGTATCGAATCCCGCACCGGGCAAGAAAATAACCGGTTACACTATGCTAGCGGACTTCGGCAAAAACGGCAAAAAAAACCCCAAAACAAAAAAGTTACGTTCAAAACAAAGTCTTAACAAGTGACCAACAAATGCAACGCACAAACTTAAAACATCTTGACGTGTGAAAGAGAAGGCTCGGCTTTGTGTCGTTTATTCACCTTTACCTCTGATTTTGGTTCGCCAGAACAGCGTCTGTTTAACCTAGCAACGACCCTCGCTCCCGAGACACAGCACGAGCGCGCGCGTAGAGCGCTGGCACAGCCGTGACGTCATGCAGAAAAACAAGATTTTTCTGGGCTTTGGGGAAATTTTTGAAAAGATTAAAACCCCGTGGCTTAAAAAATATACAATACAAAGAGTAATAATTTACCACGATTATAGCTGCGGGTGTCCTGTCAACAATTTTACAGGCGTCTCTTTTACAATGCTGGTCTACGGGGGAAAATGTTTTTTTGGGCCGCGGGGGATTTTCCCCTGCAATACCACGAGTGACCACTGGAAAAAAATTGGCTGCAAGGCTGAGCGGCGGCGCCGTGTGTACTTCTACTATAACACATCCATGCTACAGACAGTGGCGCCCCCAAGGGGTGGCCACGGCCACCCTGATACTATCCCTGGCTCCCCCCCGCGGCCCCCCCCCCCAGCCACGAGTCGCATATGCAGAAAATGCTTCTTGATTATGCATAATACGCTTCTATCTGATATTTTACATTAGGTGCTGTTCATTTAAATCAATAATGTATATTTTTCTTAACTCTCATCTTGACAGTTTTCCTCTAGCCTACACAGTATACTACAACAGCATCATAGAATTCCCGAAATTCAGTCATGGCTTTTGGTTTTAGGTGTGCCACCCCAAGATTTTCAGTGGCCCCATTTGGCCACCCCTATGAAACATGTCTGGGGGCGCCACTGGCTACAGACACAACTGGCCGTGTCTGCGGGTGGAAAGCCTGATGTGGGTATGTGTCCTGGGCGCCTCCTATTGTCCGTCGGGGCGCCTGCTCGGGGGGAGGGGGAACTGGGGGTATTAGCGTGATCCTCTCACACACTACGTCCCCCTGGTGAAACTCCTTTACTGTCAGGTGAAAAGAAGCGGCTGGTGACTCCACTTTTATCGGAGGAGGCGTGTGGTAGTGTGCAGCCCTCCCTGGATCGGCAGAGGGGGTGGAGCAGCGACCAGGACGGCTCGGAAGAGCGGGGTAATTGGCCAGATACAATTGGGGAGAAAAGGGGGTTGAAAAAAAATCTCATTCCTTTTACCCAAATAGCATTAACATTAGATTCAAGCTGACATTGTGTGGTAAGCGTCCTCTTTAAAGTTGGCTCCCGTGTTCCCTGTATTAAGTTACACATCAGCAGCTGTTGGTTTGTCATGTGTAAATTCTGGTAGCTTACCGAAGACTTTCTCTGTGACCTCACGACATTAACCTGCGTTTTCTAATTTTATGTCATAACACATCAACCAGCCAGCCCTTCATGCACCCTGACACTCACCACCCTGCGGCTGCTGGGCCTTCAGACTCTTCTTCGCCACTTCGGCTATTGCCCCGATGCCAAGGCCAACTGCAAGGCCTACACACAGGAAAGAATAATAATCAGCCAACAGGACCTAAAAACCTCTTGCAGAAATCTGACCGGATTCTTTTTAAACAGTTTGATAAGAAATATCCACCTCTATAGCAAAGCAATGTCAAGCTGTTCCTTTATGCTGTGTGGACTCGCAGTCCTGCTCTTATCACGCCAAAACAAGCGTGATAAGAATATTCTGAAATATTCACCCATCGTACAATACTCAGTCCAGTACTCTGCAACCTCTACATAATAGTATTTGTAATTTACAGTATTCCCTGATCCCTACCAACCTTTATTATTACTATTTCCTCTCCCTTACCCCCGCTACCTTTCTGCTGTTGTGTATGTGTATTGTTTAACGTGGATTCGTGAAATGAACTGAGACAATTTCCTTGTATGTGCAAACATACTTGAAAACATACCAATAAATCTGATTCTGAGTGTGAACGGCTGGAAAACACTCGGATTTCCTGAGAGCCCTGGCACAACAGTGAGGCCGAGGGCAGACAGAGTAGATTTGTTGTCAGTTTGCAACCTTTCAGTGGAAAAAAAAAAAAAAAAGAAAAGAAGAAGGCTGACAGCTTTATTTCATCTGACTTGGGTTTGTGAGCCGGGTCGGTCAGACTCGGACATGACCCAGAAAGACTTTGTCAGCTATGGATACGTCGCAAAGCCATTCCCATGAAAATGCATGTGTCGGCACTTCCTCCAACCTGCCGCTGCGGCACTGAAACTCAGCCCACTAACACAGGAACTACATCATCACCATCATCAGCAGCAGCAGCAGCAGCTCGTCATCCTTTCTTTATTTTTATTAATGTTTATACACCATCGTTCTGCATACTGTATAGTCTGCTTCCCTTTCCGCAGTACTTTGCATAATATTACTCACATAATGGCCAACTTGCACATGCTACACATTAAGTATGCATGAATGTAAATATATATCTGGTAGTAGTTTTATAGTCTCACTAACTTGTACATCATCTAGAATCAGTAAAGTCTTTACATCACCGTCACAAAGACAGTCCAGGAGATTCTTCTTCCTTTCTTCACAGCTGGCAACAAGATAAGTACATGTATTTGCCAGCTTGAAAGACTGCTGCTGAAGAAGAGGAGCCACGTTCAAAGACAAGATAAGGTCAAATCTCTGTACTTCTATACGTGTGCCGTGAAGCAGCCCCTATATTTCAGAGGTGGTTCGGTGACAAAACGCAAAGTGAAAAATGAGCTGATCTGAACGGTGATTGTGTCATTCTCCCACGGACGTCACACAACGAATGTGATATGATCAAGCAGAGAAGTTAGATCTACGGGTCTTTATATTCTAAGTGCTGTCCCTGTTCTTACCTGCTGCTGCAACAACCGGATCTCCCCCATGGGTAGTTAATAAAGTACTGTCTTATCTCTTCAACACGTGAAAGTGACGCTATAGTAGCTGCAGTGTTTGGCCTTCTCCATTTTACCTTTTCTATCCACAGAAAGTTTAGATAAACATTGCAGCTGCTTCCTGTTTCACATCTGTAAAGTTAACCTATTCACATCTGTAACGATTGGGCCGAAAGGGGCCTTGCAGAGGGTAAACTACCACATATGCTGCTAACGCAGCTGCACTGGGGCCTGCAGGCACGGACCCCTCTTTATCTCGACACTATCGTACCAAAGATCTCCAGCACTGAGTCTCACATTTTTTGCACAAAAATGTGCAGGAAGTGTGGACAGGCGTACTACCATGTAGCAAAATCCACACAGAAGCGCTAGCTAGCTGGCGAAGTGTCGACTTCACACAGCGGAAAGCCCAGAGAGTGCAGCCATGATGTAAGCAGAACCTATTTATCATCTACCTGACTAATAATCAACCTACACACTGTGTTTTGTGTTCATAAGGCCTACGAGCAGACATGAAGGGTGCGTCTATGTGGGTGTGCCGTCACCCATCATGTCTTCATCTGTTACGGTGCTCCGACACCAGATTTTGTTAAGCAGGCTACTCTGTCACTATCTCGGCCTCGCTATGTTGACTCCTCCTCTACAGACCGGCGGTCTGTTGTCCTGGAAGTGATGTCAAGGGGGCCTCAGCTGTGCAGCATTTCACTGTTGCTGCTCCTTTTAAAGCTGCGTGCTCCCACTTCTTCACTCGCTGCCCACATGAGGTTATGTTACGTCTACTGTGATGGGCAGGCCGCGGCGCTGACTCATCACGCCTGTGGTGCCTTGCCTAAAGGCACCTTAAGCAATAGTCGCTGAGGGAGAGGGAGTGTTACACTTCAATCTCCCCCAGTTTTCCCAGCGGTTCTGGGGAAACCCGTAGTATCGATAGCACTAGTTCCCAGTAGTACTAGCAACCTCGCCGAGAACAAGTCCACGTCTCTGGTCGCCACATCCAACAAAGCAAATTTTGAGCAGTCATGTGATCTTAAAAACAGGATGTCGAATGTGATAGGTATACCAGGATACGTTCACAATGGAACGAAACGTACCACCAAAATTGACCAGTCTTCCTATTCGGGTCACAGGCACCTTACGCTCTCTGGCTCTTTCGCTGAGCTGTGGAAGAATACAAGACAAATATTAAACCTGGAGGACAAAAGATTAGAGGTAAATTCCCCTGATATCAGAGTAGGGGAGTTACAGTATAAGCTGAGCGTCATCATGTCCTCCAATTTGAAATAGGAGCTGCTAATGAGTGAGTGTTGATGGAGACAGATACCACTTGTTTATGTTGCTTGGAGTCCGTCTTCTTGGCGTTCCTGGCTTTGTCGATGTCCTCTGTCGTCAGCCGTCCTACCGAGGAGTTGTCCTGGCTGAGTAACGCGGTCTGTCCGGAGAAGGGCCGGCATGACCAGCATCTCGGGTACTGCTGGCCTTTAACCCCGGCTTTTCCGGCGCAGGTCCCCGGTCCGGTGTGTGTGCGGTGGTAGCAGCTGAAAGCTGCTCCCACGGTGGAGTATTTATGAGACGGTGTTGTTGGGACTGTGTGGATGCAGGCGTTCCGCCGTTCCTTAAATACCCCCTGGAACAAAATAAAACAAAAACAAAACATGACCCATGATTTGCTCGAGCGGCTTCATGTTTCTCATCCACCGAGGGTGTCATTCCTCCTTCACACCTTTGTTTGCTCTACAACATAAACACACCACTGAGCGGACGGTGACGAGGTCACCCCGGGCTCAGGAGTCCTATAGGTTTGTGACGTGTCATCCCTGTCAGTGGGGCAGGATGACAGCCCACTCACGGTTGAAATCTCACCCTTGCTGAGCTGGTACTGCACACCGTGGCGGCGGCGGCGGCAGAGGCGTGATGGAAGTTTATGATGCTCTGGGTCCTGACACAGCACAGGCCGCCGGTTCGAGTCTTACCAGCCAACTGCTTCACCCAAGCCAGTCCCCTCCATACCACTGCCCTGTCACCTGTCATGGCGGAGGCCCCGTTCAGACCCTGCACAGCCAAAAATAACACTGGGGGGTGGGGTGGGGTGGGGTGGGGGTGGAGCAGGGTGATTGTTTTGGAGGGCAAAAACAAAGATGGCTTGAGGCTCAGGGGTATCATGACTGTAAATGGGCAGCGTTAGTGACTGGTGAATTAAAGTTGTGTACATCGTTATGTTTAACCCCCCCGCCCCCCCTCCCACATTACTCCATGCGTGTTTTAAGACGTGCCTGGCACAAAGCTGGGCTGCATATCCCTCAGAGCTGTGCCTTAGAAACACACTCTAACCCAACCCTGATAAAAGTGCAATAACCAACTTGGGCGGCTGTGTGATAAGGGGGAAAAGGACAATGTCATGCATAAGAGAGTAACGTTAAAAAAATAACCCCCCCCCAAAAAAATAACCAAGTAACTGATTTGATGGTTTCCTCGTGCAACAAAGCAGTTTTCCCACAAAACAACAACAGATAATTGTGAGTAAAGTTGTGCTTACCCCCACGCAGCAGCAGCGGTGGCTGGCGGTGATGAGATGCAGGACTCGCAGTCGCTCGTTCGGCTCCACATTGAGCGTGAGCAGAGTCAAAGCGGCGCGAGGGGGGGGTTCACCTTGATTTGAAAGACGCCGTTTCTTTACACACGCTTTCTACCTTGGGGGGGCGGGGCAGTGAAGGACATGCGGGTTTCTGTCCGCCCGGGTATATTTAAGAAATACGGACCAATGGAGAAAAGTTCGGCCAACGCCGCCACTATCAACACATCCTCCCAGTGGTCCGAGCAGTTGTCAGTCCCCCCCCCCCCCCGGTGTAACGCCGACATCTGCGACCGTCGAAATTGTGACCACGTCTAGCGATACGTAAGCGGACTCACGGACTCCTCCCAACCCCGGCTCGCTGAAGTGGTTTACGTGCGTTTGGTGGGGCCGCTTTCCGGCCGGGGCGGCGGTCGTGCCTCCCAGCACGCCATCTACTGACGGCGGTGGAGGGTGGCGCTCAGGACAACAGCAGGCTCACAGTTTTCCACGGTAGCAGATTTCGGCGGGACACGTGGGACGCAGACAAGACTTGTCTCGGGACCGGCGCTCAACTCTCACATGAATACGGGACCCGTGTCAGTTGTCTGAGCTACACCCCCTAAAGAGAAATGCGTGGAGAGAATCACGTCTCACGTTCAAACAATAGATTTGGTCCTTGGTGGTTTCAGGGGCGAAAAGCTGGACGGAATCTTGTCTCTGAAATGACCCCGTGCAGACCTACCTATGATTAGATAAAGGGGTGGATAGGAATAGAATAGAATAGAATCAATCAGTCAATCAATCAATTAATCAACCAATCAATCAAGTTGCATGTTTATAGCGCTTTTTTAGCTGCATAGAATAGAATAGAATACAATGGAATTGAATAGAATAGAATACAATGGAACTGAATAGAATAGAGTAGAATGGAACTGAATAGAATAGAATAGAATGGAACTGAATAGAATAGAATACGAGATAGAAACTCATGGGGGTCAGAAAAAAAGACAGGTACAATGGCAGACACCGGATCCCTCAGAAGCCACTAAAACATGAACCCTAGGTTGGAATGAAAAAGTTGATCGTCTCTTTTAGGTGACTAGTTCTCATTGCTGACAGAACAGAGCCATTGTTCTCCAATGGGAACCTCGCATCACGTAGAAGCCACTTTGAAGCAGATAAACAACATATGCTAATAAAGCCCAAATAGATTGGTTAATAGGTAAAAAGGCCCCAAGAAGTCCGTATAACATTGTGTTTAGACGATGTTAATAATAGCGTCGCAAACGTTTTCAGCCACTAGGTGGCGCTTGCAAAACATGCAAAAGCGTTTTACACTCGTCTCAGGTTATAAAATGCAATCTGTATAAAACCGCATGTATCGTCTAAGGACCCTCGTGAGCAAAAGTCGTGAAACCAAGGAAGAGTTTGGGTTCCAACACAACACGGAGGACATGATGGAAAATGATGACAAAGCCGCGATGAGTCAAGTCGTGCCTGGCAAAGGGAAGCAGATGACGTGTTCTTGCAGATTCCTTTACAGTTAGTGGAGAAAAACCACAGGTTGCTCAAGCCATTAACACCAGACAGAGAAAAGAGCTTGTTGTATCATACACAAGACACCATGGCAGCATTGTTTTCAAGAAGATTTTAATAAGCACGTCATCTTTTCCAACTCAGGCCTGTGTTGACTTCTAACAGAGAAATTACACATCACTCATCCTTATTTTTGTAGGTTAGACACATTGATGTACCTTTACCAACTACAACTGGATGAAGACATCTGTGAACATGTGATCAAAGAAACTTGTATTTACACTTGACGATAATTCTCCGCTTAAGAAGAAAATGAATGATATTGGACGACCCTCTGAATCAGAGTCTGATGACCGACTTCAGCTTGGGGAAGAGACGCAGTGCATTCTGGGTCGTCACCTCGACCACCTTCTCCAGCGGCACACCTTTCACCCGGCTGATGTACTCGGCTGAGATGGAGATGTTTTTAGGCTCATTTCTGACCTGCGATGAAGATCCGGGAGAGGACGAGAGTGAGATAATATAGCTGAAAACAAGAAACATGACGGAGTTGCTTGGTTCCGTTCTTATTTTTGCTCATTCAGTTGCAGAGGTCGGTCCATGTAAGAAATACGAGACGCCAGCAGTTCACTATTCAGATTGGCCAGGGCGATGAAATAGAGGGGCTATGCAAATATCTCCCTCAAAAAGAAACAAATCAAAATAACAAAAACAGGCAAGAGCAATATATATGAATAATGAGTCATGCAAGTCCCGTTGAGAAAGCTGTATATTTGTGCATCATTTGTCAGAACCTGTCGTGTTCGTGGACTGAAGCGTCAGAAAAGCCTCAAAAATGAGATGTGACGATGAAGAAAAGCTTTACCTGTTTTTCCGGGCCGAGGGCAGGCGAGTCAGTTTCCAGACAGATGTTTTCCAGTGGCAGCTGTTTCACAAGTTTCTGCTTCTTGGTGGGAAATAAACAGATACAAACTAATCACAATTAATTATTAACGTTCGCTGCGATTATGCCAAACCAAGTCAACATGCGAGTGCTGTTTAAACAAACAAACACGGTTCTATTTAGACCACAAGCCTTGATTTACAACCCTGGAAGATCCTTTCCTACTTAATAGTTTATTAGTTCAGTAGTTTATTAGTATATGAAGTGTTCTGCAGTATCGTCAGAGTAGTGCGACAGACCGCTGCTTTACCGCCTCAAATTTATGATTATTCACGCTATAGTTTTCCATTATATTTCTGTTTTATTTGCTAATTTTTCAGTTGATGGCTGGGAGAGCTGGTGCTGGATTGGCTGGGAGAGCTTGGTCTGCTGCGTCCTGTGGGCCCAGGGACCACCACCCTGCCTGGAGCTGCGTCCGAGCAGGAAACACCGAGGGCGGTCTGACAGGACGCGGAAGCGAGGCAGCTAAGCTAACTGCTAGCCCATGCAGACCGGCAGTTCTGATAACACCAAGGGCGGTCTGGTGGCGGCCTCGCCTAGCCTGACTGTGTTTTTGGTGTCATCATGTGGAGTGCGAGGAGGTGTGTCTAAGGTGTCTGGCTGGGAGAGCTGATGTTGGATTGGCTGGGAGAGCTTGGTCTGCTGCGTCCGGTGGGCCCAGGGACCACGGCCCTGCTTGGAGCTGCACCTGAAGAGGAAACACCGAGGGTGGTCTGACAGGACGCAGAAGCGGGGCGGGCTAAGCTAACTGCAAGCCCGTGCAGACCGGCAGTCCGACAGTCAGCCTGGCATTTGCTCTCTTGGACAGGGAATTTTTTTTGTTTATTGATTTATCGGATATATGTGTTTTTGTAGTTTGGATATAAACTTAGCACAAAAAGTAGGGAAATGTGTGTTTGGTAGATTATTTCTTTGTTGTAACAATGCTTCTTGGCAATAAAACTTATATCAGGCACCTGGTTGTCAGCACCTGGGGTACCAGAAGCTCAAAACAAGAGTCAATAGCAACAGCAAAATAAGCTGTTTGGCATTGGCAGAGAAGATTTGGCAAATCTTTCATGGGCGCAACCCACATACTCAGCTCTGCTGCTCATCCCACAAATGCATGTTCCTTACAAATGTGGCCTCATTTAAAAGGGAAATAAACAGGCTTTCCAACGGTATAAGATTTATTGCCAAGAAGCATTGTCACAACAAAGAAATCTACCAAACACAAATTTCCTTACTTTTTGTGCTTAGTATATGTGTTCTTGTAGGCTGGATGTGTTTTTGTCTTTGTGCTGCACTGCTGTGGGCTGGGGAAATTATATTTCATTTCATCTCATGTGCGCAAGTGCATGGAATGAAATGAAAAATAAAAGTTCCTGATTGTTACCATGAGTTTGTATAGGCCTAGTGTGTACAGCTTTTTCAGTTATTATGCTGATTTCACTTTTTGCACAGTACAATGAAAACATGCTGCTAAGGGAAAGATCCAAGCACTTCAGCGCATTAAAGAGTGTGAATCTGAGATTACGTAAGTATCATACTACACCTGTTCACTTCTTATGATGGAGGGCGGGATAGAGAAGAAATAGCCGGCCTTCACACCTTCCATGGCAACTGAGGGTTTCCCGTCGAAAGCGTGAAGCAGGACTTTGTCAGCGCCTGGTGAGATTTCACTTGTGGTATTGAAATGACTCAAGTCTACAGGAAAGCTAAAAATGGGAAGCGAACTCTTACCTTGCTCCTTCAGGAGGTGGATGGTGGGTCTTCCTGCTGATCTTGAGTGAACATTTCTAACGAACAAAAGAAAAATAACTCTAAGGAACTAAGTTAACAGTTAGTCTCTCTATAAGGAGAAATCCACAGTATATAGTACAGCTTGAAAAATGTGCAGTATTTCAACTGATTATTGTGGTTGCAAAGTTAATGGTAGGTGTGGTATTTTCTATGCAATGGCTTTTCTATGCAATTTCAGTGCAAGTCCTTGAAAGAAACTGAGGAATTTGAGTTGATAATGCTTATTTTTTATACATGTTATGAAGGATTTCCTATTGCCAAACTAAATCATATAGAATGGGATTCAACACGGCATCAGAATGCATTGCTCAAGCAGCTGTGCAAAACATCTGTCCTCTGATTACAAACAGCCGCTGGTTGCGAACTGGAAACTCCAGTAGTCAATGTATTGCTTGCTGTTCATAAATTGTCCTTTACGTACATGAAAATATTCAATTGAAAACATTATCGATCACAGTCCCACTGAATGCTCAATGTTGGTACTCTCCATTAGATTTACCATCAGACATCACTCACAGTGGAAGATCCATGTGTTTGGCTAACTCTGCTTGGCGAATGAGCACCTGCCTCTGGTGCTCTTTATCAGCATCACTGCTCACATATCTGGGGGTGAAATCCAAACCCACCTGCCAACAGACGGAAGAACAGGCAAACTGAAACAGGGAACTTGTCAGTCTCAGAATTTACCATGCGTCTATAAAGAGAGAAAATCGTCAGTGTCATCATTACCAGCTCAGTTAGTCATTTTGAATACGATTCAGTCAAACAACTTCGGTTGTAAATTTGAAAAATCCAAAAAAAAAAAAAAATTCTTCCAAGAGCAAAAAGACAATGACTAACTGAATGAACGACAATGAAATATTTTCCATTACCTCCCCAACAGCAACAAGGTGGTCTTTATACTTCTCTATAATGGGCAAAGCTTCATCTAGATCCTGCATGTGAGAGTAAAAAACGAACAGCTTTTACAACTACAGAAACCTCATACTGAATTGTTCCACTTGGCTCTGGTGAATAATGCAGTGGTCGTTGTTTGTCCTGACCGGTCAGCATAGCTAACCTGTAAAGAGGCTCCCCTTTGCTCTCCTGGGGGTATCCCCTGAACCGGGTGGACTCCTAAACAAGGAAAAATAAAACCTGGGAACCTAAAGGAAGATATCAGCCAATTAACACTGAGACATCAAGTAAATTATAGCTGACAAGTTAGCTACTATTGCCGTTACCTCTGTGACAACTGTATGATCTTTTCAAATCCCCCAGCATGCTCGGCCACAGCTAAGAGGGCCAACAGTCCAGCCTGTGTAGTGGAAAACAGCAAAGGTGTCATTCACTCAATCAAATCATCCAGTCAAACTTTATTCATACAGTATGAATAACGTTAAAGTTGAGTTAAAGTCCACATTACGTTAAAGTCCACAGATAAAAAGAAGGTAATGATAAACGAAGACAGACAGACAGACAGACAGACAGACAGACAGACAGATAGATAGATAGATAGATAGATAGATAGATAGATAGATAGATAGATAGATAGTCCTGCATATTTAAGTCTACATTAGCCAAGGGTGGCTTACCTTTTTTGAGTTCTCAATCACTTCGTCTATATCCTGACAATGACAATAACAAAAGTTTAACAGCAATAAAAAATGGAAACTCGAATAACCTCAACTTGATGCACAGACGTGTAGTCGTACCGTGTCAAAATCCTCAGCAGAGATATGACAGTGACAGTCGATATATCCAGACATGTGGACCGACTCGCGTTCAAAACAACGTCTGGTTTCAAGGTGCGCACTGCGCATGTCCACAAACCGGAACGCGCGATGCAATACACAGCGCCGCCCGGGTGAGCGGAGTTTCCGCTTCCTCCATCTGTTCGGCTGACTGCGCCATCCAATCGCCCTCCAAATAATAAAATCAAACGTTAATAATGTATTGGAGGCTCGTCGTTTCCTCGTTTGGAACGCCAATTAGTAATCATGTCTTGCTTTTCATAGAGGAAATGAACTTGCAGCCAGCAGCAGCAACAGAGGATGTCAATGTAGTTGAGGAAATTCTTCAATAAGGTACAGAAGGTATTAAATACCGTGTAGTATGTGGTGTCGCAATAAAACGTGACTTTAAATATCTAGCTATGAAACTTTGGCCATTTAGACGTGTTACAGTAACAGGAAGGAGAGTAGAAGGCGTGGGGGTATCTGGTAAGCTAATCCCATCAGAAAGACTGAGACCTTTTAAATAAGGAGGAGCAGTACCTGTGCTCTTAGCAACGTGTCTGTGCCAGACGTTTTAATATTAACTTAACCAAGCGTGGAAAAACTCCCAAGGCGCTTCGGGCTTCAATAGGTTGCCACCAACGGAATGCGCATGCGCGGTAATGTTTGTAAACATTGACGGTGGATTTTCATTTCTCGTGTTTCTTGCAGGGCGCCTGCAACTTCCGTTTTGTCCCCGCGTCTGCTGGAGTCGGTGGGAAATGGAAACCGCCGTGTTTGGTGTGTTTGTGTGGATGGTGATGATCAGCCTCTGCAGAGGTGAATACAAACCCACCTGGGAGTCCTTAGACTCCAGACCACTACCGGAGTGGTATGACCAGGCCAAGTTTGGCATCTTCATACACTGGGGGGTGTTCTCCGTGCCGAGCTTTGGCAGCGAGTGGTTTTGGTAAACTTAGTCTTTGTCATTACCTTCTCTCTCTTTTTTTTATCACTACCTTGTCTTTATCTTTGTACTTCCATTCAATGCAAAGCACATTGCAGCCTACAGTTACGTCACCATGGCAACATATTGATGGTTTTTACCCAGTAGAAGAGTCGTGCATCATGCATCCATTCCCCCTCTTTTCTAGGTGGTACTGGAAGAAGCAGAAACTAAAGCCCTACGTTGACTTCATGCAGACAAACTACCCTCCAGACTTCAAGTATCAAGACTTTGCACCTCAATTCACCGCCGAGTTCTTCGATGCAAAGGAATGGACTGATATATTTGCTGCATCAGGAGCAAAGTATGTTGTCTTGACTACGAAGCACCATGAAGGTATTTATGGCGAAACACCGATACAGGTCACAGCCGGCCTACTCTCTGGTAAAGAGTACGGGTTTTTGTTTTGGGCTTTGAAGCTTCTCTGTTGGCAACGAAACTCTGGTTTGTGTCTTGAGGCTTTCCAGTAAACTGCTACATCTCGTAATCTGTTATCAGACAGACACTTTGATTTAACAGGCATAACTTTGCCATGATTGCTAAAGAGCCACACATATATTGGCCGTTCTACACGTGGCAGTGATGTACCTAGATGTTATTTTTCTGTTTCTACATACCTCCAAATGATAAATGCACACATAGCTTATAAAAACACAAACCTGTGAACGGACATTATTTCCAGGGGGTCAGAGTTTTGGGTGTCCTGCCGTATAACACCCAGCTGCAGGTTTTTGGGGCCCAGTGCCTTTCTCAAAGACATTTTTTGCAGCTGTGATAAAGTTCATAGGATTTAAAGTAGATTCCAGTTGCTAGACACCATTTCCGTAAAGCTGTAGGTGTGGATGCCATTGTATTGAGGGCAGGCACAGTGATGGCAGAAGTTAAGATATTTTTGAACCCATGGTGTTCAGGTCGTATATCTGGCTTTTTACCTCAAAGCTGTTGTTTGTTTTATCAGAGATGTCCCCATAAGTAGTCAAACCCTGGCAGTGTTAGTAACTAGGTGATATTTATTGGGTTACACTAGATCCATATGGAGTTGTGTGTGTGTGTGTGTGTGTGTGTGTGTGTGTGTGTGTGTGTGTGTGTATTTCTCAGGTTTCACACTATGGGGCTCCAAACACTCTTGGAACTGGAACGCAGTGGATGTCGGACCTAAGAGGGACCTGGTAGCAGAGGTTGCGAGTTCCCTCCGCGCTCACAGTGACTTGCGCCTGGGGCTGTACCACTCTCTCTTCGAGTGGTTTAACCCCCTCTTCGAAGAGGACGCTGCCAATGTCTTCACAACCAACTACTTTCCCACCACAAAAACTCTGCCAGAACTCTATGAGATTGTGACCCAGTTTAAGCCAGATGTGCTGTGGTCCGATGGCGATGGAGACGCCCCCGATAGCTACTGGAACAGCACCGGCTTCTTAGCCTGGCTATATAATGACAGGTCATTTTATATACAAGTAAAAATGAAATGGCGTCTGGGGAGTGTAGCAGTCTATTCCGTTGCCTACCAACACGGGGATCGCCGGTTCGAATCCCCGTGTTACCTCTGGCTTGGTCGGGTGTCCCTACAGACACAATTGGCCGTGTCTGCGGGTGGGAAGCCGGATGTGGGTATGTGTCCTGGTCACTGCACTAGCGCCTCCTCTGGTCGGTCGGGGTGCCTGTTCAGGGGGGAGGGGGAACTGGGGGAATAGCGTGATCCTCCCACGCGCTACGTCCCCCTGGTGAAACGCTTCACTGTCAGGTGAAAAGAAGCGGCACGCGACTCCACATGTATCAGAGGAGACGTGGTAGTCTGCAGCCCTCCCCAGATCGTTAGAGGGGGTGGCGCAACAATCAGGACGGCTTGGATATGTGGGGTAATTGGCCGGGTACAATGGGGGAGAAAAACAGGGGGGGGGGATTAAATAATCTACTGATATGTAATTTCAATATTGCAATTTCACGTCTCTCAAAGACAATGGAGACAAAATGAAGAAAGAGAAAATGCAAATTCATGTTCAGTGTTGACAGTAACCTGATTTTCTTACTCTACCCACTAAACCCTGTGGACAGAAATGGAATTAAACACATGTTGTCTCCTGCAGCCCAGTGCGAGAGACCGTGGTGACAAACGATCGATGGGGAAACGGCTCTATCTGCAGGCACGGAGGATATTACACCTGTGCTGACCGCTACCAGCCCGGACATCTGCTGAACCACAAATGGGAGAACTGCATGACCATCGACAGCAGGTCCTGGGGCTACAGACGCAATGCCCCGCTCAAAGATTACCTCCCCATCGAGCAGCTTGTGGCAGTGAGTGCACAATATTCAACCAACCAACCTAAACCTTTTTAGTTTCAGGTCTCCAACCTGTGGAATCATTTAGTCTATGGTAACCCAAGAACATTTCACATCTCTCAGTGGCTGATAAAAGATAAATTTAACACATGAAACTTTTTTATAATCAAGAACACCTTTTCTTTACTTACTTTTCTCTCCATTCACTGGTAGGCACCTGTTCTCCATTAAGAAATCATGTCGTGCCACGCAATCTCTCTATCAGTCAGTTCTGTCTCCACCATCAGCGCAGCAGTGTCGTGGTGGTTGATATGGAGAGGGGTCTTATGAATATACTGACACTGTACGGGTCAACAACAAAGGTTAGGCCATAAACCATGTTGGATCTCTAAATGATTTCAACTCAGTTTGTTTCGCTCCTGATAATAAAAACCACAAGATGGCCCAGTGTATCCTTCTGTATTTACTGTGTCTTCTCCTGGATCGCCACCTTAACGTGGTGGAGAAGCTTGCATGTACCAATGATCCCAAGAGCTATGCTGCGTGGAGCTTGGCTCCTGGTAGGTTCACCCAAGGCGGCTAGGTCAAGGGGGAGGTTCCAGATGAAGCACGATCCAACAAAGAACTCAATGGCAGAACTGGTGCAAGATGTCTCCAGGTCACAACAGTGAAGGCGGATGAAGGCTGCAACACAGGGTGGTCCCCAATTGTCTTGGTTCTCCATGCCATTGGACTCTGGACACCCCCTGCCAAGGATCGTGTGGTGGCTGCAGGTGCATCAGCCTCCTCACGTAAAAAGCTGGCACGCACAGGCGTCCTCCAGGATCGGCCTCTACACCCACCTGAAGAACCACAGGGACCTGAAGGGAGGACAGTCGTACTCGACCCCGGGTGACCGCCGATGATGATGATGATGTCGACTTACTGTGAAGCAAATAGTCTTTAGAATGAGAGAGAAGGCTGTGCACACCTTGAACCGATCTGAAATGTTTTGGCCTTCCCCCTCCCCCCTTTTCTCCCAATTTAGTGGCCAATCGATCCCTATTTTAGTTCAAACACCCACCCTCGTACTGCATGCTTTCGCCAACTGCATCTCTCCGGCTGGCAGTCTCGAAGGAGACGCCTCGCCACTTTCGTGACAAGGTGAATCCAGGCCGAACCACTGTTTTTTCCGACACACCCAGAGACGCATTCATGTGACGAACACAAGCTGACTCCGCCCCCCTCCCGAAGACTGCGTCGCCAATTATTGCTGCTTCATCGAGTCCGGCCATAGTCAGATCTGACGAGACCGGGGCGCGAACCCCGGTCCCCAGTGGGCAACTGCATCGACACAAAGCCGATGCTTAGACCGCTACACCACCGCGAACCCCTGATCTGAAATGTTTAATGCATGAATGGTTTGGACGGAAACTTCTGTTAGCATGTTACATGTCAACACAATGTTTCAACAACATTTTACGCTATGAGATTAATTTTGAGATTCTAGTACCTATGCATCAAATTTAAGTTAAAAATGATAGGAATAACTTTTTATAGGTGTAGAAGTAGTAACATGCAAAGTAGCAAAGTGCTGTAAGCAGAATAAATTAGGATCACACAGAAAGAATATAGCAAATAAGAAAAGGGGAGAGCAAAAATGGAAGACAACAGGAAAAATAGAAAAATAATTCATTGAATAATATTTGTAATATCTCATCAATAGCTAAGCACTACTAGAGTCCACTGTGTTGTTTCTCTCACATCTATCAGCAAGTCTTACATCATTCAGACTAGAGGAATCTTTTGCCACCTCTGTGCTTCAGACTCTGGTCGAGACCGTTTCCTGCGGCGGGAACCTGCTGATGAATGTCGGTCCCACGCACGACGGACGGATCGGCCCAATCTTCGAGGAACGTCTGAGGCAGATGGGCATGTGGCTGGGGGTCAACGGAGAGGCCATCTACAACACCACGGCATGGAGGGCTCAGAAAGACAGCGCCACCCCAAACGTCTGGTGGGTTCAGAGTCAGAATCAAAATCTAATTTACCAGCTTTTCAAGTCTGCACAAAAGTCCTAGGATAATCAGATAGGATCTGTAAGATGAGTAGGCTTTTTGGGCAATAAAAGGTCGCTAATGTGTAAAAAAAAAAAACAACACTAACATTTCACTCCCCAGCTACCGCCACTCCCAACCCAGAACCAAAATCTGGTTTATTAATCAAGCAAGTTTGCAAATACAAGGATATTGACTTAGTGGAATGCTGACATGAGGCACATACTGCAGGGTACAACACGATATGAAGTATAATTTTAGGGAATAATAAGAGTTCAAATAGAGAAAATCTGCAGAGAGTGGAACCCAGCTATACATTACACACATAGGAATGTCACACAGGTAAAACACATGGACAGTAGGATCTGGGAAATGTTAACCTGAGTAATTGGATTCAAATATAACTACCAATAATATCTATACTATTTAGTCAGTGTTCTCTTTACTACCTTTATGAGTTTGGTTTATTTTCACGGCATCGGGCACATGCATCAGATTCACTTTCATTAATTCCCAACACTGATTCCTATTTGACTTTATTTCTGAACAGGAATTAAAAACAACAATAATAAAAAAAATTTAAAAAAAAAACTTACCAAAACTTCCACTGTGAAAATCCTTCCTGGTCCCAAGTGGTGAAATGTTGAAGGCACCGCGACCGGGCCTGGTGGATTTAGGCTGTGAATTAAGTGTTTATTGTGTGTGTGTTTTTAAGAATTCATCTACACCACGCCGCTTCACCAGTGCGCCACCAGAAAAAAAATATACCCCTCAGAATATCCTGTTGCTGAAATTCGATGGCTGAGATGGCGGCAGTCAAACTCCACGTTTTCGGAATGGGTACTCCCATTACTTCCAGTTTATCAAAGAAAAGGACAACATAATTTATCAGACTTTGATCCTTTGTCTGTCTGCCCACCCCTGTGTCCAAGGCCATTCGTTTATCTATAAATGTCTAGGCTATTTAATTGTTCTATGTCATTACACTATTGTGAAAGGGGTCGTCATGCTTTTTGGGGTTTTCCCTTTCCTTTAACTGGGAGGTGCATCTAAACATCTGCACAGTTACAAAGTCCATGCCAAAGAGAGTTATTCTCTCTGACAGAAAACACTGCCTGAAACTCCTCGTTTGTAGTCCCGCAGTTTTGTCCATTACTTATCTATCTACGTCACTATGTTACGCATTTTCACAATGCCCGCGTAGCTGGTAGTTTGTCCTGCTCCCAAAACAAATTTCGGTAGAGCGGGCGGGTCACAGATTTTGGTGCAACACCGGGAAGAGTTTTTGTTAGCAGGTATGTCGAGAAGATGCCCTTTCCTTCGGTGCGAAGGCAAATTCACTTTGTATGGATTTCCAAAGGAAGGCGAAATGAATCCATCCATCCATCATCTGAACCGCTTACCCTGCTGTCAGGGCCGTGGGGGTGCTGGCGTCTATCCCAGCAGTCATTGGGCGGCAGGCGGGGAGACGCTCTGGACAGGCCGCCAGTCCATCATATGCGCCCCCCCCCCCACACGCACGCACGCATACATTCATACCTAGGGACAATTTAGTACGGCCGATTCACCTGACCTACATGTCTTTGGACTGTGGGAGGAAACTGGAGCCCCCAGAGGAAACCCACACAGACACGGGGAGAACATGCAAACTCCATACAGAGGACGACCCGTGATGACCCACCAAGGTTGGACTACCCCAGGGCTTGAACCCAGAACCTTCTTACTGTGAGGCGACTGCGCTAACCACTGCACCGCTGTGCCGTGAAATGAAGAATCAGTGGTTAAAATTCCTTTTTACCACTATTCCTCAGCAGTACAACCCCAACCTCTTATGTCTCTTTCATCTTACCAAGGACTGCTTCCTGAACTAGAAATGTTTAAATGCTGGATTTTCGATTTGTTCGCCTTTCCTAAAGAAGAAAGCACCAGACAACATTGAATAGTTTCTTTTTTTGGGCAAACAACAGCAATATGCCAACGTGTTTGTTCATGTCACTTCACAGAGGACTCTTTCCTCAACAGAGCCCAGGATTAAGCTGGATTTTAACTAGGCTACTGCTAAAAGATAGGGCTGTTCCATCTGTCAGGGTTGCTGAGGAGTCGGAAGCATAAGCTGTGTGTAACATATCACTGAAATGTTTGTCTTGTATTCATAATCGAACCAAATGGTTTGTGAATACACTTTCAGTGCAGACATTGGGCGTATACAATGAAGCTGAAGTTAATTAGGGAGCTAACGGTGATTTGCTCAAAACAATACAGCCATGCACCGAGCAGTCAGATTACATGCCTTCATTTCAACCATATCCGCTCAAAATCATGCCCTTATTTTTCCCCAACCGTCGAGGATAAATGTCACCATCCCCCAAACATGAATTTTTTTTCAAGTAATAAGCAATCAACTTGGATCTTTATAATACCAAAAGCAGTTATGCTCAAGCGAAAATGTTCCAAGCCAAAAGCTTGTCAAGCTGTGGTCTTTTTTGGTAAATGTATGTACACGTTCTCGCGAAACAGTCTACTTGAGTAGTATTATAGGCATTTAATGTACTCCAGCATACAAATAACTAGATACTATACAGTCGTGTGGCGACAACAGAATAACATTTTACTAGCTATGTAACCATTATTTCGAGACAGCAGATGTTTTCCACTTCAGTCAGCATTTTAGCCCATTTCCCACGTGTACAGGGGCATATATAGAAACATTTATATATACAGCTTTTTTATATATATTTATATGAATATATATAATGTTTTTTATACATGGCTTGTGATTGAAAGATTAAAGCTACTGTTATGTGTAATGACCACGGATGACTAGACTTGCTAGCCCTTGGCTAACAGGTCAGACCCTTTAGTTGACTAGTTAGTTGACTGGTGGTCCGAGCTATCCGGGTTCGATTCCCGGCTGCCCCTGAATTCACTACATTGGTGTCAGAAGTGGGGTGCCCCTGAATTCGCTACCTATGGCAACACAATAAGCAGGTAATGAGCATGATATTTACCAGAGATGTCCTGCCGTAATCTTTGTCACTGCGGGTGTTCGTGCTGTCCATTCATAATTCCAGATCATATTTGGGTTCAAACATGTACAGATGGATTTGAGAAGTCATTTTCGATCAAGAATGAGAAATTATGTTACTTAATAGGTTTCTAGTTCGCTTACGGAACCTCTTACACCGGTGTTGTATCGAACGGTTTCCCTGTCGAGCTCTGTTTTCCCCTGAGGATGAGGCAGTGCTCAGCACTGACTGCTTCCCCTCGGCAGGCTTCTGGAAGTTGGCCAGTCAGAAGAAAGCAATGGGCTTTAGGAAGGGGGACTTAAGCAGACAGCTAAAACAGCTTGTTTCAGACAGAGGGTGAAATGAGGGGCTGCATAAAGGGCCATTGTAAGATAATTAAGGATTTTTTTTTTAATCTGTGAATCATGCAATACTACTTTAGTGGAGCTCCAGAATAAAAATATAGAGCTGGAATGAGCATGCTATGTCCACTTTAATATAATTAATGGAAGCTGTTTGAGTTCTACGGCTTCATTAGGCTATACAATACCACCCACCACTGGATTTGAAATGAACTGCAATAAACTTGAGCTGTGCTTTGATTACCTGCTGTGAAACAACATTACCCTCTTCTGTTTCATAATGCCTTGTCGTATTTCTGCGGTTATTTGGGTGAAAGTAACACAAAAGTAGTGTTATCAGTAATGCAATACTCTACACAGACAGTAATCTTGTAATTTAATACTTTCCAATGAAAGTAATAAGTAATACATTACATTTTGAAAGTAACTTGCCCAACACTGCTCATACCACATGTATAAACACACTTTTATGAATTATAATTCAGCTGGTAGTTTGTTAACTACACTACACAATGTGAAACAAGAAGATAAGGTATCATTTACAATGTTTTTCTATGTTCAACCAGTTGCCTTGATGTTAGCGTATCATTATGATATCCAACAGGTACACCTACAGACCACAGGAAAAGGCCATTTTTGCCATTTTACTCGAGTGGCCCTACAATGGAAGTGTTACTCTGCACGAACCTTTTGCTACGACAGGAAAGACTAAGGTAAAACTATTACTTTTACTTGCCATTTGCACCTTACTTTAACTTGAGTGCTTAACAGGAAATGGGAAGTCTCAACAGGAAGTGAACCGCCCACCCTAGCAGCAATGTGCCTTAAAGGAATGGTTTTTGATATTGTTTTTAAGCTTATCCCTTCTATACTCGCTGTTCGGTAGGTTTTATTTCAGTAATATGTCATTTTCTTCATACCGGACACACAGCTCCAGTTTTTCATCAGCATTTCAATGTAATGAATGGCAGAAAAATCCACAATCCTTGTTCAGTGTAAAAATGCTCCACAGTTCAGACAAGGCTATGACGCTACAGCGGCGCATCATAGCAAATTCGAGCCTGAAGTAGAATCATGTTGGTTTTGTCTGAACCGTGGCGTGTTTCTTACACTGAACAAGGATTGTGGATTTTTATTAATTTCACTGAACTGTAGATGAACAACTTGAGCTGTGTATGAGGAGAAAATGATGACTGAAAATGAAACCTCCCTGTGTACTACATGAACGCGGAGGATAAAATAGAGATAGACTTTATTTGGAATAGTTGTTGTGAGCTGACACTAGAAATTCCAGTAATGGCGTCCAGGTAGCGTAGTGGTCTATTCCGCTGCCTACCAACACGGCGATCGCCGGTTCAAATCCCCGTGTTACCTCCAGCTTAGTCGGGTATCCCTACAGACACAGTTGGCTGTGTCTGCAGGTGGGAAGCTGGATGTGGCTATGTGTCCTGGTTGCTGCAGTAGCGCCTCCTCTGGTCGGTCGGGGTGCCTGTTCAGGGGGAAGGGGGATCTGGGGGGAATAGCGTGATCCTCCCACGCACTATGTCTCCCTGGTGAATCTCCTCACTGTCAGGTGAAAAGTGGTTGGTGACTCCACATGTATCGGAAGAGACGTGGTTGTCTGCAGCCCTCCCTGGATCAGCAGAGGGGGTGGAGCAGCGACTGGGAAGAGTGGGGTAATTGGCCAAGTTCAATTGGGGAGAAAAAAGAGGAGGGGAAAAAAGCCACAAAAAAAAGAAGAAATTCCAGTAACCGCCTCCCATCTTGGGATGCTAAACAGAGGACTCCTGTCTTTTTTCTCAGTTATCAAACTCTGATGGTGTTTTGTTTTTCTTTTGATAAAGGTGGTCCTTGTGGGTCATGGGTCTGTGAATTGGGAGTCCATGAAGCCCAGTGGACTGAAGGTTCTCCTGCCTCAGCTGTCCTTCAGCCAGATGCCTTGCCAATGGGCCTGGGTGCTGAAGCTGACAGGTGCTGGTTAAAAGGAAACCAGATCACGGTGTGTGCTGATAAAACAACTGGCGGCTTGGACGGACTATGGCTCACTATTTAATTACCGAACAGCCCCTAAAAAACGAATTGGATAACTTGTATGCAGACATCTCGAAGCATTTTGTAAAAAGAAGCCTGTTCACTTATGTCTCATTTCCAAAATCTGATCTGAGGAGATGGTTCAAAATTAAAACCCCAATGGATTTTATTCTACTCTATGTAGCTGAAAAGTTGAAATACATGTGAGTTTAAAGGATGGGCTCATTGAAATGGTCATGCTGTGAATAGATTGGGAAGTGGAAGATTTAACCATACGGTGCCATGATAACAAATCTCTAAATGCCAATAAGACAAAAGAATTGTTGGCTTTAGAAAAGCCTTGTAATAATAATAAAACAAAAAAAGGTCAGAGAAAATCATATTCCTATTTCCATTAATGGGTCATCTGTTGAAATTGTGGACAGTTTTAGATTTCTCAGTTTACACATCACAGACATCCTCACATGGTCTCTCAACACCAACTGCATCCTCAAGAAGGCACAGCAAGCAAGCAACAGACCAAACTTAAAACAAAACAGAAGGCAGGGGTGGGGATCTAGGCTTGCCTGAAAAGATAGGTTTTGTGAAGCCGCTTAAAACGGTCCAAAGAGTCGGCGAATCTAATGGATTGGGGAAGATTATTCCAGACGCTTGGGGGTAAAACTCCAAAGGCGCGGCCACCTTTTGTTTTGCAGTTGGAGTGAGCGGTAGATAAAGTATTCTGATTCTGATTAAAAGACCGGGGTTTGAGGATTGGAGTGGTCGGGAAGTGGAATGAGGAGTGAGAAGGTCAGAAATATAACTGGGGGCAAGATCATGCAGTGCTTCGATTGTAATCAATAAGATCTTATAAATTGTTCTGAATTTTACGGGAAGCCAATGGAGGGCTGTAACAATAGGGGTAATATGGGACCTATGGCTAGGTCTAGTTAGTAGTCTAGCAGCTGCATTCTGAACCAATTAGATGATGTAAAGTAGTTTGGTTGAGGCCAGAGGGAGTTCCAGTAATCTAGACAGGAGAAAAAGAAAGTGTGACTTAATGTTTCGATATCCTTAAAATTTTTGCAATATTTCTTAGCTGAAGAAAACAGGATTGGACAAGCTTAGTAACATGGTGGTCGAAAGACATATTCTGGTCAAAGATGATACCAAGATTGTTAGCGGTGGGTTTGATTTTTGAATGAAGTGGACCAATAAACTGATCAACTGCAATGGCAAAGTTGTCAGGACCAATAAAGAGAACTTCAGTTTTGTCAGGGTTTAGATGGAGGAAATTAAGGGACATCCAGTCTTTGGTGGCAGCTAAGCAGTCATGGAGGGAGGACAGTTGATTCAGGTTATTGGGTTTGGCAGAGAAACAGATCAGTGGTATAACAGTGGTATAACATGTCTTGAAAGTGACTAAACAAATGACCCAGAGGAAGCATGTATAAAGAGATAAGGATTGGCCCAAGGACAGAACCCTGAGGGACTCCGCACAGTAGGGGAGCTGATGAGGATACAAGATTGTTAATATAAACATTAAATAAAATATCTGTTGGTCAAATAAGAGGGAAACCAATTTAACGCTGTACCAGAAATACCAGCAGGGACTGTATTTTCTGAAGCGTCTCAAGAATTTTGGCACTCATACCAAAACTCTTCTGAACTCTTATCTCAGTGCCATGGATCACTGTATCACTGTTTGGCAACCTGACAGCTCAGGACTGCAGACCGCTGCAAAGGACTGTAAAGACAGCAGCAGAAATCACTGGCAGGGAACTACCACCACTTCATAATATTTACACCACTCGCTGCAAAAGGAAAGCCCAAAAAATGATTAAGGACACCAGCAACCTGCTCATGTTCTGTTCTCACTCTTTCCATCTAAAAAAACGCTTTCGGAGCATCAAATCACACACCACCCATCTCAGTAAGTTTCTTTCCTCAGGCAGTCAGGTTACTGAACAGCTGACACATCCATATGCACCATACATTGTTATTGTGTACTGTATAGTGTGTATATAATGTATGCATTCCCTGTGTACATAGTCTATGTAGGTCTGTAGTGTTTTGTTATTTTTTTGGGGGGTCCTTATGTCATTGTATTCTAAATACACTTGACAATAAAGTTGAATTTTGAATGAGGAAGTTTTATCGTTTGTCAGTAGTTTGCATCGGGCTGCTGTGATGATCATGGAAGTAGTTTGTTGTACATGACAGTAGCCAGGTTCACTGTGACAAATGGGACAGACCATATAAAATGAATGTTTTTCGCTTTAGAGTCGTTTTTAACTGAACTGTAAAAGATAAATAATAAAAGGAAAATTTCAATTTTTATGTTTTGATTTTTAAATGTACTGTGCTTTCAAAGCAGACGGTGGGATGTGGTGGTGGACATATTTTAAAAAAAAAACACACAATCAGCTTTTAAAGTGCAGGCCTACATATTATTATGAGTGATTCTCTTACAAGTGGGTAGAATTTAAATATAGATTATGTATTTCTTTATACATAATAACATTCCTTTAATAAACATCACAGATGCCTCAACCCAAAGGGGGATGAACAGGGGGATGGCAGTTTGTATGACAGGGGCGTGAGGTATCTCCTTTTGCCCCCCCCCCCCAAAAATCGACTCCTGCATAAATGTGGACGTTCGGTGAGTGACGAACTCTTCCAATAAAGCACTAGCATTTTCTTTTCGCATGGTTTACCATAAACAGGTCGGCTGAGGACCGCTGAGCAAATATAAAATAATCCCCTTGACATTTGGGCGCGAGGGATGTGTGCGCATGTGCGCGCGCAAGAAACACGTGCGTCGGAGGAGTGTAACGTGTAAGCGCGTGTTAGGGGAAGAGACGTGTGTGTGTGCGCGCGCGCGCCAGTAAGTGCGTGTTCGCCGGTCAGGTGTTGAAAGCTAAGCGCTGCGACGTGTGTAGGCACTCGAGCGGACGTGGACTTGGGCCAACCCGTTACAGATATACTTGTCATCATTCCTATGCACACGACATAAGCACGTTGACGTTTTGACCGTTATTTTATTTTATTTTGCAGCCTTGCATTTGCGTCTACCTTTCTGTCTTACAGCGCCCCCTGCTGCTCCGTCCCCGGCCATTTCAACAACGCGCGCCCATTGAGGAGCAACCGGTGGACACGTGCACGACCACGTCCGAAGAAGACGAAGACGAAGAAGAAGAAGGAGGAGGAGAAGAAGAAGAGCTGTCCCCTCTCTGAACCGGCGACACGGCTATGAAATGTAGGTCAGACGTGTCTTTGTGTGCACGCCGCGCAGAACTGTGGTGGCGTTTCTCTTTATTGTCGTTGTGTTGTTTTTCCCCCCCGCAGGAGGCGGCGGCCGCTTGCCCTCCTGCAGGTTGGCCGGTGTGGGTGGAGGACGGTTCGGAGAGAGGTGTGTTTTGTCACCTGAGACGGTGCGCCGTCCCTCTGTTGTGTCTGCTGCCGCCGGCTGCACGCGCTGCAGGTGGGAGGTCCTGGCCCCGTAAATGTTCCATGACGTAGCGGAGAGGGGGGGTCACTAGGGGTTCTCAACGCCGCGCGGCGGTTCCACGGAGCAGCCAATTATCTCTTAACACCCCCCCAGCCTGGGAAGCGCGTTTGAAAAAAACAAAAAAACCCCGACCCCCTAAATATGAAAAAAAAAACCAGCCTGCAATTCACATGCTGCAACCGGAGGCTGTTTATTCTCGTATCGTCATCACAGGGCCCCATCTTTTCCCTGCATCTTGCCAGAATTTAGCTGCAGACATAATTAAATCGCTGTTTTATTGTGTGTGTGTGTGTGTGTGTGTTGAGGTTGGGGGTTGTGTGTGTGGAACAGTCAGGTGTTGCAGCAACGGCGTTTTTGAAATGATGGCATTGTGCTGTGTGCGGGCAAGTCGTGCAGACGGGGACTTGGCTAACCTTTACACATAATTACCACGGTTTCCGTGGAAACGCACAATTATGTGACATTAAGTCTATTCTCAGATGCTGCTGTGATAAATCCATAATATAAACCATTACAATAACCGTGCCTGTCCAGCAGGACAAGTGGATGAATGGAGAGAATGGATGAATGGACACTTCAGGTGAGAGATCAGGCCTCGCACACCGGGGGAGGGGGGGGGTGTTACGGGCATCGGCGTGAGCTACTCATTCATCCAGTTTGTGTTCAATATCCCTTGTTGCTGATATTTAATCCGAGCAGCAGGGACCAAAACCTCATTCCTTCCATTCATAAACACCCATCCCCCCCCCATCTATTTTAGCACCAATATCATTAAAGACTCGCCAGTAGTAGGGGTGCATGTGTGGCATGCAATCACATGCAAATTTTGCGGTGGATTTGAAGCAGTCAGCAGAGCCCGTGTGGGAATGCCAAGCGGCATGGAACATCCTCTGGGGGGACAGACCATTATATTTATAGACAGGGGGGACGGGACGACTTGACCTTCACTGCACATCGACTATCAGCCATCTGAGCGCCGCTCCTCCAGATACCGAACACAACATAATGAATCTCAGCTGCAGTGCAGTTACTTAGCTTCAACTTCATCTCGGGCTCGTAACACAGCGTGTCTAATAATAGCTCTCTGCAATTCCATACTGTGGAGGGGCTGCAGCCGAGCTCGCTACCTGTTTATGTTGCCGCTTTCTAAAGGAAATGTGCTGTGAAATTACAGTTTTGCAGTGGCGGGAGCCGGGGGTTTCCTCTCCCGAGTGGGATCTTTGAGCCCTTTCGAGACGCTGACTTAATAAAACCAAGAGAACCGTGGTTGGGTTCTCTGGGTTTTATATTAAAAGTTAGGCTCCCTGAGATGTCTCTTTAACCATAAGTATGCATAGCTGGTGCAAACCCCTCTCCAAGGACTCCTATTTATAGATGCACCCAGTTGTTCTCACTCAGTGGCACAGACTGAAACCGTAGAGGATGGTCAAAGCAGGTCAGGTATTTATAGTTGTGTAAATTGTATTGTGTTGAAAGGCCAAAGTTCCACACAAATGACAGAGGTGGATATACGAGTGATAATATGTCCATCTTGAACCGACATTGGTGTTGATTATTGATTGCATTTGGGCAAATTATTCAGGCTCACATGTTAACACTAACCAAATAGTGCAAAACGTTGTTTGCATCTACCAGGTTTATTTATTTTCGTAGGTTCCTAAATTCCCCTGGTGTCCACTTCTGTGAAGAACAAACCATGTGCAAGGGTCGTCTATTCTGTCGAACACATTTCCACCTCAATGACAGACAGGTTCATCTCTTTGCTGGCTATTTTTGCCAATTCACCTTGATAACAGCCGATCTCATCCAATCTCGGAAGCTAAGCAGGGTCGGGCCTGGTTAGTACTTGGATGGGAGACCGCTCAGGAATACCAGGCGCTGTAAGCTTGGGCGGCACAGTCGCCTCAGAGCAAGAAGGTCCTGGGTTCGAGCCCCGGGGTAGTCCAACCTTGGGGGTTGTCCCGGGTCGTCCTCTGTGTGGAGTTTGCGTGTTCTCCCTGTGTCTGCGTGGGTTTCCTCCCACAGTCCAAAGACATGTAGGTCAGGTGAATTGGCTGTACTAAATTGTCCCTAGGTGTGAATGTGTGGGTCAGCCCTGTGACGGCCTGGCGGCCTGTCCAGGGTGTATCCCCGCCTGCTGCCCAGTGACTGCTGGGATAGGCTTCAGCATCCCCGAGAACAGGATAAGTGGTTTGGATAATGGATGGACGGTTCCTTATAGTTACACATTTTTCCTCCCTGTAGGAAATAATGGAAAGGGTGAAAGTGTCTACGGTGGTTGTTAGGGTCAGATGTTCCATGTTGAGCGGCGGGTCCCAGTTAGTCACTTGATCTGGTTTCCAGTGAAATACGTCCATAGAAATGTGGTTCACAGAACTGGTTATCGTGGGAGGTATAATAACGTAATTTATTTTAGATCACATTTAATATCAAACTATGAAGCATTTCAGGTTCACCATGCAGAATTACGCCGAGATGGGACCGGACGATAATTACCTCTTATCATTTATCATCCTTCAGATATCGTCATTTCCGATACACAATTCCACTGTCTAAATTAATTATAACGAGAAGCTACTGGCTAACATGTCTCACACAATGAAGTCTGAAATATGTGAGAATATTGTTTTTAAACTAGTTTTACTTTGATATCGTACTTTACATTACCCAACAGGTCAATATGATGAACCTCAGATGGATTGTTAAACATGTTATTTATGTGTGTGTGTGTGTGTGTGTGTATTTGCATATGGAAGCAGATATGATGATAAATAGTAATATTGTGCCAGTCTCTCTCTTAATATCATGATAATTATTTTTCCATATCGCTCAACACTAAAGTCAGATGTAGAGTCATGGTGTCAACAGTCATATTATAGGAACAATACAAGATAATAATATTAGGAATAATACAAGATAATATACTAGACATTTTGTATAGACAGTACAGTCATATAGTATTGTCATAGAGTAAGAAAATATAAAACAAGATGGATGACAGAATAAAGGTGGACATCAGCGGTGAGAGGCAAAGCTCTAATCAGATTCATTCACCTCTAAACAAAGTATAATTTTTGATTCACAGCAGAAGAAGATAGATTTTCCGCTCCCGGTGTGGGAAGATGGCGGCGCGAATTAACATTTGCAGCAGCCTCACCCAGTACCGTCCACGCAGTCAGCGTCTTTGTCCACGTCTGCGTCTAAGTTTGTGTCTTCGTTTGATGGCTGGGAGAGCTGGCGCTGGATCGGCGGGGAGAACTTGGTCTGCTGCGTCGGGTGGGCCCAAGGACCACGGCCCTGCCCGGAGCTGCACCCAAAGAGGAAACACCGAGGGCGGTCTGACAGGACGCGGGAGCGGGGCAGGCTAAGCTAAGCTAACTGCTTGCCCAAGCGGACTGGCAGTTCCTATAACACCGATGGCCGTCTGGTGGTGGCCTCACCTAGTGTTGACTGTGTTTTTAGTGTCGTCGTGTGGAGTGCGGGGAGGTGTGTTGAAGGTGTCTGGCTGGGAGAGCTGGCGTTGGATCGGCTGAGGGAGCCTGGTCTGCTGCGTCAAGTGGGCCCAAGGACCATGGCCCTGCCCGGAGCTGCACCCGAAGAGGAAACACCGAGGGCGGTCTGACAGGACGCGGGAGCGGGGCAGGCTAAGCTAACTGCTAGCCCATGCAGACTGGCAGTTCCAAGTCATCCTGGCTGGCGTTCGCTCTCCTGGACAGTGATTTTTTTTTTTAGTTTGGATATATGTATTAATTTGGATATGTGTTCGTGTAGTTTTTGGATGTGTGTTTTTGTCTTTGTGTTGCACAGCTGTGGGCTGGGGGAAACCATGTTTCGTTTCATTTCATGTGTGCAAGTGCATGCAAAGAAATGGCAAATAAAGTGTTCCCGATTCCTGATTTGTGAATAAAAAGCAAAGGTGAAGGAGGATGAGCCGCTGTACAGACTCCTCTGAACACTCTTAAGTTTGATCCGGTTTGCTTGCACCCCCATTACATGTGCTGGGTCCCAAACCGGATCCGGTCCAGATGGGAGGAAGTCGCCAACTCAGACGCCAAGCTGCATTTGTCTACGCGACCCCTGATTGCATGTGTGTGTAACGGCCTTGGTTCAGAAGGTAATGGAGCGCTGGAGGATGTTCAGTAAAATGTCTGGTGTAGCTTCCAGCCCATGCCTCCTTCCACAGCTGTGTGCATGTTTTCCATACACCCTTTTATTTAACCCCCATTTTCTAGGATTATCTTGTAAGTGGGCGGCACGGTGGCGCAGTGGTTAGCGCGGTCGCGTCACAGCAAGAAGGTCCTGGGTTTGAGCCCCGGGGTAGTCCAACCTTGGTGGGTAATCTTCTGTGTGGAGTTTGCATGTTCTCCCCGTGTCTGCGTGGGTTTCCCCCGGGTGCTCCGGTTTCCTCCCACAGGCCAAAAACATGTAGGTCAGGTGAACCGGCCATACTAAATTGTCCCTATGTGTGTGTGTGGGCCCTGTGATGGCCTGGCAGCCTGTCCAGGGTGTCTCCCCGCCTGCCGCCCAATGACTGCTGGGATAGGCTCCAGCATCCCCGCCACCCTGAGAGCAGGATAAGCGGTTCGGATAATGGATGGATGGATGGATCTTGTAAGTGATTGTTTTTGATTCACCTTCCTCAGCTGCACAGAAATGTAAAATTCATCAGTTTATTCCTGTTCTCTCGGTCTACAGAGGAAGCCATCGACCCGCTTTGTGCTGCAAGAGTTTATTAAACATGCAAACTGCAAAAAATAGACAAGTTTATCCAGGGACTCCATCTTGTTTAAAGTCTCATCATGCTTTTTCCAACAAAATACTAGTGAAACGGTCTCATCCTACTGGCAGGAATTATTTCTTGTTTCAAAAAAAGGCACACTTGGCGTCCAGGTAACGTAGCGGTCTATTCCGTTGCCTACCAACACGGGCATCGCCGGTTCGAATCCCCGTGCTACCAGGTCGGGCGTCCCTACAGACACAATTGGCTGTGTCTGCGGGTGGGAAGCCAAATGTGGGTATGTGTCCTGGTTGCTGCACTAGCGCCTCCTTTGGTCGGTCAAGGCGCCTGCTCGGGAGGGAGGGGGAACTGGGGGGAACAGCGTGAGCCTCCCACGCGCTACGTCCCCCTAGTGAAACTCCTCACTGTCAGGTGAAAAGAAGCGGCTGGCGACTTCACACGTATGGGAGGAGGCATGTGGTAGTCTGCAGCCCTCCCCGGATCGGCAGAGGGGGCGGAGCAGTGACAAGGGCGGCTCGCAAGAGTGGGATAATTGGCCAGATAAAATGGGGGAGTAAAACGAGGAAGGGAAAAAAAAAAGAGAGAGGGAGCACTCTCATTTAATTAAAACAGGACATTCACTGTAAACACAAGAGAGATTATCTTAAATAAATGTTCTGCTTTAAGATTTATTTGACTGTCTAGTCAAGTTTCTTACAGCAGGTGTTAGAATGATGGAAGAAGCCTCCCTAAAACAAGCCAGAATGTTTGTCAGTGGATGAGAATACGGTGCCAGAGATCTATTGGAATGACCACCGTGAGATGTGGAACAAGACAGAATACCTTGATACGTGTGCTTCTCTGTGTACTGGAGTGGATGGTTTTCGCTCTAATTCCCCTCGGAAAATAAACCACTGACACAAATTCCTAACAGACATCCCACACAGCGCTGAGATCTTGACCGTGACTGTTCTGGATGGAAGATTTCACCTTTTTACTCGGAAATATAGAGATGTGTGCGCGCGTGTGCTTTGTGTGCGCGCGCGCGATTGTGCGTGCGGCGCGCGCGTGAGTGCGGTGCGTGTGCGCGCGAGTGCGGTGCGTGTGAGTGCGGTGTGAGGCAGCTGCCGCTGTGCTGTGAAACAGCGAGAGAGGAAAAGCGTCCTTTAACGTGGGCTGTTGTGTAACCCCCTCCCAGAGCCCCTTTGCTATTTTTGTGCCTGGGTCGGCGCGTCACGCTTGGGTATTTTCTCTGGTGACCAGCTCGCATCAATAGATCTTCTAACGTACACCCGGCCGGGCGGGCGGGCGGCTTCATGACCGACGGGGCCGTAGCTCGCTAATTTATTTCATTATGCTTACGGGGCGCGTGCGGAGAATGGAAAAACCGGCCGTGCAATATGAGGAATGTCACGTGTGACGCTGGATATGGGACAGGGGACTGTTCAAATGTCAGGTTGGTACGCGGACTGGCTTTGATATCTGAATGTCAGGCACCATCATGTGTGACATATACGTTGTCTGTTGGTTTTGTGTGTGTGTGTGTGTGTCAGACTGTGCGTTAAGGCGTTGTGGTGTGGATGGCTGCTCGGCTCTGCCGGAGTATCACTGGGCTTCATGCCGTCTAGTGTCTCGGTAGCGGCTCATGATATTTATGGATTTGTTGTCAGCACAAGGCTTTGCGCCTCTTCCCTTTCATGGCCACCTTAGCCGCTAATGATGTAATGCGGACAGATAACCAAGAGCTTTACGCAGCCCTTTTGTCGGGTTTTGCTCCTCGTCCTCAAAGTGGGGGAAGAATTTCTCTCATCCGCGTCCCCCGGTGCAAACGGCTTGCTGCCATGAAATCGCTTATCCATCCACACGAACGGACACACACACACATACACACACACACGCATGCACACAAACACACACACACACATACTGTACCACATTATCTGCCAGTCTCCCCCACCGTCATCCAGAAACACACCTACTTCCACCCACCTGCCTCCTGTCGTCGGCGCGTCATTGCTGCCGCAGAGGTGTTGTGTGTATTTCTACATCCCTGTCCCGTATGTGTTAAAAACGGTCCATACGAGGTTCTGCGGCTGTGATTTCTAATTTCCTACATTGTTCTGTTAATGTGTGGATTTGATCGATGTGAGTAGGTGGGGGGGGGGGGTTGGAGCGGTTGCCGTGCATGCTCCCTCTCTCTCTCTCTCTCTCTCCCTCTCTCTAGCTCACTCTCCCTCTCTCTCTGGCCTCGTTCAAAGGTATGCATTGTCTCTGAGGGTCTTATCTCTCCGTCACTCTGCACACATATTCCCCCTCTTCGCTCCTCTCAGGGCTCGCAAAAGATGGAACCGAAGCAATGAGGTCAGAGCGACCTTGAAACAGAGCTCCCAACCAGGCCTCCCAATTCGGTTACCCCCCCCACCCCCAATCAACCCGACATCACCCCCACCCCCTACCCGGGGTACCCCACTTAGCTTACCTCAGTAAACCTTTTCAGTGGAGCATGGACCGTTCCAAACTGAGACACCCCCCCACCCTTTCCATCACCCCCCCCCTTTGTATTCATTCCCTGATGTTTCTGTTATCGCCCCCTACTCCACAGGAAGAAGCCCTCATCCCCGTCTGAGTGAGGGAGTGAGTGGATACTGAGCCGTGGGGCTGATGGAGAAAGTCGAGGCGAGGCGTTGGCCACTGGCAAACACAAATGGCTGGATTTATCGCACCCGGTAGCGGCTTTTTATGCATAGCTCTCCCTCTCCCTCTCTCTCTGCGTCTCGTGAGTCACCTTGGATTTTTGTATCCTCCAGCTTATTGCCTAGAGGAGTGCGCAGCGTTTGAACAAAGAAAGAGAAAGGGCGATCGAGAGAGCGAGAGAGAGAGCAAGAGAAAGTGAGGGTGGGGGGGCAGTCAAAGGATGTCCTAATTAAGGGGAACTCAGAAGGTTCGAACCAGATAATCTTATGTAACCTCGTTAGGGAGGATGCAGCCTTTGATATGGAGAAGATGGAGATGGCATGCCCTCAGAGAAGCAGCCCCATGTTCTGGACCTCCAGTATACAAGTCCACGGTTCATATTAACAGGGGACCAATTAGTATAGCGTTCCTTCTGTGTGTGTGTGTGTGTGTGTGTGTGTGTACATATATATATATATATCGGTATGTGGTCCTATGTAGCTTGCTAGCTGAGGTGCTCGTAGCTTGCACTGGATTGCACTGGGTTTTATTCCATTGGGCTGCATACTGTACAGCGATGATACCGTAACTGTACAGCGATGATACCGTAACTGTACAGCGATGATACCATTACTGTACAGCAATGATACCGTAACTGTACAGCGATGATACCGTAAGAGGCTTTGGATACTCTACCAAACGATAAAGTGTGTACCTGTGTACCGAAGGAGAGAATCCCAGTTTAATCATGAGGTGCTGGGAAAACTCCGTGCTCGTTGCACCCTTGTTTATGCACACTATTTCATTTATATTCCCGGTCTTGCTGCAATTACTAGCACCCACGGGCATCACCACAGACCATAAGACACTACGAGGGTCAGCGGGCGTCTATTGCGTACATGCTTTTTAACACACCGATTCATCATGCTGTCATGAAGTTGCAGTACAGTGTGCGGAACATATTTACACCTCAACGTACAGACCTACATGGAGGCTCAGAGGCAGTAAATACCTAGAATCACTGACCCAGGGATCTCTGTGTCCACTTCTTTTCCTTTTACTGACGGTCAAGTTAGGTTGCACATCGGGGTAACTTTTCTTGGTGGGAGGCTGAACATAAAGATACAAGGACATGAAACATTATAGATTTCATAGATTTCTAAGAAGATTATTCTTTAGTCACATAGATATCTTATTATTTGTAATATATATATATATATATTTAAATGTCTTTTTTATGTTTATTTTTGACCACTCAGGAGCATTTAATGTTGTTTGACCAATAACCAAGTACCTCTGGAGAATCTACTCATAGAAAACAAATACATGTATATGCGCAGGCATACACAGATGCCACAAACACTCGGAGAGACACACAAACACACACACACACACACACACACACACACACACACACACACACACACACACAAACCAGTCCGGTGAATGTAGGTCATCAGCCAGCGGTAAGATGAGGTTCTGCAGGTATTTTAGAGGCTGGTAAAAAGACTGATTTTTCCACTCCTGCTGTGAACAGAGCTCATTATGAATTTGAAAAACAATTTTATTAGGAGGAATTTTGGGAAAGCAGCCCCGAATGCTCTCTCAAAAGAGTGGATTTACACTCATATTTAAACTGTGGAATGGCTGATTTCTAACTCGTTTTCCTTTGTAACATTCTAATGCACATTTTGATTTTGGTTCATCAATTAAAGTGTATCACATTTACTAATATCTATCTATCTATCTATCTATCTATCTATCTATCTATCTATCTATCTATCTATCTATCTATCATCTATCTATCTATCTATATTCAAAGACTAGTCTTACGTTATATTTCAAATAACACAGTAACACATCACAATTTGACTTTGATTTTACTAATTGGCCATTTTATTTATGATTTGTTTTCTTTCAGATGACTGTTCCCCGCAATCAGTTCACATGAATGATAACATCACTACGGTTACATAACAGTTATTGTCCTTGAAAAATCCTGAAGAAGATCACATTGGATTGATGGAGCCAGTCCAAATTGCTGCAGAGGTGAAGCGCTCTACTGAGGGTCAGGACAGAAATGTTGCGCACAAAAAATGTTCGTCAGAGCTGCCGGCTGGGCAGACTAAGAAAAATCCATCAGTGGTGCTGGAGGGCAAAGGGTGGCACCAACAACTGCAAGAAGGTCAGAGCAGAGACACGTGCGGTCTGAAGGAAATGTCTGACTCAGGGAAATCACAGCGATTAGAAGATCAGCACTCCCCCGCCACAAGCCATCAAGACTATGAGGTGTCCTTATATCCACCACAGGGGGGGAAGCCTTTTCCCTTCGGCAAACAGAAAGCTGTAGCTCATGCAGCTTGCACACAGTCCCTCGGTAGCTGTGGTTCTGCCTCTCACAGGAAGTCCCCCAGTTTACCCGAGGCCCTGCAACAGTGTCCCCATACAGGGATGGATCAGTTATCAGAGACTGCGAGCAAGATGGAACCCAAATCACAAAAGCTCGGGAAGTATGTTTGTGATTACTGTGGAAGAGCATGTGCCAAACCCAGTGTGCTGAAGAAGCACATTCGCTCTCACACTGGTGAACGGCCCTACCCTTGCGTCCCTTGTGGATTTTCCTTCAAAACCAAGAGCAACTTATACAAACACAGAAAGTCCCACGCTCATTCGGTCAAAGCTGGAACAGTGCCATTCTCCGAACTAGGTTCTTACAATGCCAATGCCGACCAGGGGTCTTTCGAAGGGGAAGGAGAGGGATACTCCGATGCCGAGCAGAGCACGGACACGGATGAGGACACACTCAGTGATCCACTGCTGTTGTTGGACTCTCCCGTCGAGGCGTCAGACAGCGCTGCAGTCAAAGTGCTGAACCTCATTGCTCAGAGAAAGGGAGTCATGCCAGCAATGTCATCTCAGGAGGGTTCCTCCCTGGTCCAGGAAGTCAATGCACCTCCAGCCACCACCGCTCAGGCCAGCCGTGCACTTCAGTCCTGCACCATCAAACAAAGGCTGGCACTTCGGCTCTCCGAGAAGAGAAGTGGGGATTCTGACCAAAATCTCTCCCTCCCAAGTCAGTCCAGCAAGGGCAGCACAGACTCCGGCTACTTCTCACGCTCGGAGAGTACGGAACAACAGGCAGGCCCTCCAAACACAAATGCCAAGTCCTATCAGGAGATTATGTTTGGCAAGTGTTATAGGCCCAGCCCCAAACAGACAATGGCTCATGTAGCCTGCAGCGCAGACTCTAGCGATTACACCGGGAAACGTTCAGAGAAAGGTGTGTCCCGCGTTTTCACCCAAGAGAAAGATATAGTGGAATCAATCAAAATCAACACAAAGACTTTTACAAGGGAAGAGACAGATGAAACACAGCTGGACATTGGCTTGGATGGGGGATCTCTTATCAGGAGCAATTCGATGCCCACATCCTCGGCAGTGTGCCTCAGTATGCCCCCGGGCCTCAGAGGCAGCCACTCATTTGACGAGAGAACCAGCACAGGGGGCATGAGGAGGCTGAGGAGGCAGGCTGCATTCGAGCTCTCACCGCATGACGGGCACTCCGATGCTGACAATCACGGCAAGATGCCTGAGAGCAGCCTCTCCCCCTCAGGTTTTGAAGTGGAAAGTTATGCAGCTGTGGCATCTAATGCAAGCTACCAAAAATATGCCATGGAACTGACAACACGGAAGCGTCGGAAAGAGAAGAGGGAAGAGGAGGATTTAGGTGGTCAATATGACACCCACCATGAACAGTGTGAGGAAAGGTTTGATGCTGCTAAGGACAAAGATTCAAAACATGTTCACCAAGGAGGCGTGGGGATTATAGCATTAGAGAAGCCACATTCTGCAGGTCAGCATACTCAGTTAGACAGGTGTGACATGGAGGTATCAGTGAGCCCTGACATTTCTGTCCGAAAAACTTTAGGCAATGTAATTTCTGTTATCCAGCACACAAACTCGTTAAACAGACCTCATTCTGAACAATTAGAATCTTACAAGTATCACACGCAGAGACTGGAAAATATTTCCTCATTTCAGACCTCAGAGCCAAGTGAAACATATGAGATGAATAGAAGCGACAGTAAACTGGGCCAACCATTTCAAATGGGCCCCAAACTAGTACGTCAGTCCAACATACAAGTCCCAGAAATCAGGGTCACAGTAGAGCCTGACAGTCCAGGAAAAACCCTGGAGGTGCAGCCCAAGGAACCCGAGAAACATGAGGAGTTTCAGTGGCCACAGAGGAGTGAAACCTTAGCCCAATTCCCCCCGGAAAAGCTCCCCCCAAAGAAGAAAAGATTGCGCTTAGCTGACATTGAGCACTCTTCTGGAGAGTCCAGTTTCGAATCGGCCTGCACCAGTCTCTCCCGCAGTCCAAGCCAAGACAGTAACTTATCTTACAGCTCCGCATTCTCCTTTGACAGGGAGGAGAGCTTGAAGTCAGTCTCCCCTGCCAGGCAGGATGAATTTGGCAAACCCCTGGAGCTGTTAGCAGTACCGGGGAGTGGGCACTCCCTTTCCATGCTCCACCAACGCCAACAACATGAAATGAGACGCTCCTCGTCAGAGCAGGCGCCCTGTAACTTGCGCAAGGAGTTCCCAGAGATACGAAGCATGTCATTTGACTATGGCAGCCTCTCTCCATCGTCCAAAGTTAGACAGGCAGACGTCAGCACAGTCCATGCCGTTGTTAAGGAGAAGAGAAGGGCCAACTTGGTGCGGCAGGAATCATTGAATATGGACACCGAGTTAACACAGGTTCCAACACAGACACTCCCACAGTACCTCACCAACATCCCTCCCTTCACAGCCAGCATGGGGCTGCCGCAGACTCTGCCAATATTTGCCACCGGACATTCGGGTCCCCAGCAGTCACCCCCCAGCCTGTTAGTTCCTGTTCGAATTCAGACACATGTGCCACCCTATGGTAGCATTACTTACACTACAGTTTCACAGATTGTAGACAATCAGTATGATGGTGTTGGCTCCCCCACGGTGACTTGTCAGAACCAGATCTCCCGCCTGCCCAGGAATCTCCACTCACCTCACATTTTGGGTCACATAAGGGCACTTTCTGCACACACCCTCAACGTGGAAGGGCTTGATTTGTCCTCGGCTAAGCTAAAGACTGGTATCCCCCTGTCTCTGACTTCCAGAACCATCTCCACCACCAATGCCTCCAGCGGGGGGGCTAGCAAACGGATGCTGTCCCCTGCCAGCAGCCTGGATCTTTTCATCGAGGTCAAACAGCAGAAACGCGTGAAAGAAGAAAAAATGTTTGGTCAGATTGTGGAGGAGCTGAGCGCCGTGGAGTTGGGGAAAAGTAATTTGTCTGAAGAGAAAGGCAACAGGGCTGAAATGCGGGGCACCTCCACGCCTCGAGCTCAGGATAATTCGCAGAGAAGCAAGTTCATCCCTCTTCAGCAAAACATGACGGAGAACGCTGATGAAGGGGAATCAGCCATGGAGAGCAGCTCTGCAGAGTGTGGCTCTCCTACATACTCTCTCCGGTCAGCCAGCGAAGCCAAAGATGTCGGCGCTATGAGGAAGCTGCAACTGGACGTGGTGGCACAGCTGGTCACCGGTGCAGATATCCTATTCTCAGACACCAAGCACTCAACATACTTGTCTCCCTTTCCAAGTCTCCGTACAACAACAGGTGTGAGCTGGTGCTATCTAAACTACACCAAGCCAAGCAGCTCTCAGACCAACACCCCATTTTACTCCGTGTACGCCACCTGGTGTGTCAGCTCCCAAAACCCCAACCTCCCTGACCTGAGCACTGCTGCCTCCCTAGCCCTCCTGCAGTCTAAACAGAGAGGAGACAGGGTCATCTACACTCTGGCGGCCATTTGTCAGCCAGGCACCAGCAAACTGGTTTCCTCATTAGGAATATGGAGACCCAAAATGGAACAGGTGAGATGAAATGAACCCCAATCTACTTTGATTAAAAAAAAAACATTGGTCTCCATAAATCAGCCGAAAGTCTAGTTTGCCAAAGAAAAATTATTAAGTCAGCATTTTAGGACTTTAGAAACATATCTCTATTTCTTATACTGTTCTGATAATTAATGAATTGAGTAGAATTTAGAAGTTTTACTTCAAGTCTTGCATGGTATATATTGGCTCTGCTCTGATGCATTTCCTATAAAAGATCACAGATGTTTAGTGCATGCAAAACCATTTAAATGAACAAAACCAGAATCACAAGGTTCCTCCTCGACAGCAGCAATCATGCTCATGTGTACAGTCCAAACCATGCATAACAAAACATACAGCCTATCAGAGGTATCCACTTTCACTGTGCTTTACCTCGTACCGCTTTAGACTGTATGTTAACAGACTGTTTGCTTCGCTCACTCAGCTGCAGAGGAAACTGGAGCCCAAAGAGGTGGAGCTCACCTACGGAAAGAAGATGAAGGACGTCAGCAGCAGCCGGGTGAAAACGGCCAAGGAGGAGTGGAAGGAGAGAGAGGCGTCTGCAACTCAAACTGTGCCAACACGCATTAAGATCTTTGAAGGAGGGTGAGGGAGTTAATTGGTGATCTAATGGCTGTCATTTGCTGGGAAAAGTGCCCAGTTAGTATTTATAATGACGCTGGTTGTTTGGGACGTTAAAATGGCTTATTAGAAGTAGAGAGAGAGGCCTCCACAACTCAGAGAGCACCAACACCAATGTGGAAAATTAAGAGGAGTCAAATTAAGTTAGCAGCTATTAAACTAGGTGTATCCTGATTTTTGCAACTAAGAAATTTTCTCAGGTCAATATTTGTTATGTCGACCTTGGGCTAACCCCAACCCTAATCACATTTATAACATGAATCTGATGGGATAGATGAGAAAGACAGCCAAGGGTCTTGACATGTCAAAAGCTGATCTGAGGGACGTCCGGATGGCGTAGCAGTCTATTCCGTTGCCTACCAACACGGGGATCGCTGGTTCGAATCCCTGTGTTACCTCCAGCTTGGTCAAGCGTCCCTACAGACACAATTGGCCGTGTCTGCGGGTGGGAAGCTGGATGTTGGTATGTGTCCTGGTCGCTGCACTAGCACCTCCTTTGGTTGGTCAGGGAGCCTATTCAGGGGGGAGGGGGAACTGGGGGGGAGTAGCGTGATCCTCCCACGCGCTACGTTCCCCTGGCGAAACTCCTCACTGTCAGATGAAAAGAAGTGGCTGGCGACTCCACATGTATCGGAGGAGGCATGTGGTAGTCTGCAGCCCTCCCCAGATCGGCAGAGGGGGTGGAGCAGAGGCCGGGATGGCTTGGAAAATAGAGTAATTGGCCAAGTACAATTGGGGAGAAAAAGGGGGGGGGGGAAGCTCATCTGAGAACGTGACTCATTTGCAGAAATCAGGAGAACTATTAAACTACCTCTTCATTGCCATATCAAAATTATAATACACTTTTTAAGGATTTATATATACAAGAGTGCCTAAATACTTGTGCTATTTTCCTTTCATATCTTTTCAAGACTGTGATTGTGTTTTTTTTGTATTTCTTAACTAGTAGTGAAATATTAATAGTATGTTAAATATTGTATTATTGTATCCTTCTCATAGGTACAAATCCAATGAGGACTATGTGTACGTGCGAGGTCGCGGCCGGGGGAAGTACATCTGTGAGGAGTGTGGGATCCGCTGTAAGAAACCTAGCATGCTGAAGAAACATATCCGGACCCACACAGACGTGAGACCGTACATCTGCAGGGTCTGCAACTTCGCTTTTAAAACTAAAGGTGGGCAATTCCACAGGTTCATACACGCGGCACACAAAATGACCGTTCGAGGCCAATGCCCCCCTATTAAGCTCAGTTTATCTGTCTGCAGGAAACCTGACAAAACATATGAAGTCAAAGGCACACATGAAAAAGTGCCTTGAACTGGGTGTGTCGGTTACAGTGGACGACACAGAAATACAAGAAAATGGTGAGATACTGACGTACCGCTCATTCCTTTGCTCCCTACTTCCTAGCCAAATTATATATTTAGATTTCCTTGAGTATATAGATATTCTTTCTCTTGATTCTATTAAAGCTAAAATCCTGAAGTTTGTGTTTTTTGGTTCACTTACTGATTACTATGATTTTTGACATGTTTGAACCTGAGCTTTAGCTCTGTAAATAAATAAATAAAAATATTCAGGATTGAAGCATTAAATACTCTTTAGTTTTTAGTTGCTTCAAGTCGAGTCTTTTTCCTAGTATAGGTAAACTAAAATGGCTGCCGATAAAACTGTAACTTGAATTTAAAATTTAAGTGAGATTAGTGGTGTGTATGCGTTTATGACAGCAGAATAAATTCTGTTGGGTTTTTTTTCTCTGTCTCATCAAAAAAGTCGACTATGCTCAGCAAGATTTCAAGGCAGGCTTGGTGGGCACGACCAAACATCAGTTCTCAGACGCTGAGGACTCCGACGGCATGGATGAAGATATCGATGACATCGATGAAGAGGAGGACGAAGACGACGAGTATGAGGGTGACTCCACTCCGAAACTGCGCTCCAGGAGCACGAGCCCCCAGCCATGCGGGTTGACCTCCCTGTCCGTGACTGCCACAGCTGCCGCCATTCACGGTTGTTCGCTCGTCTCTCTACCGGGCGTGGACAGCCGCCACCAGACCTCCGGCAGGCGAGCGGGTGTGGAGCAGAAGGACGGGGTTTCCGCCGAGCAAAGGGAGAGGTCCGTGGATGAGGATTCTCTGACCATGGTGGCTCCAGAGCAGGGCTGCCTCCTATTCGACCCTTACTCCTCCTGCCTCCTCTCACCAGGATGGGAGTCTCCAATCAGGGAGCCCTCCCCCTCACGTCTCCGCTACCCTTCCTCCAGGAGGGAGCTCTCCCCCCGAGGACGCTCCTCCCCGAGGTGGGATGCCTCCCCGCTAAGGCCCAGCTCACCCAGCTTCAAGCCCATCCAGCACCTCTCCCCATCCTCCATAGAGAGACCACTTTCCCCTGGCGTGGAGCTGGCAGCAAAGCGAGAGCCGTCGGTGAGGGGACGGCAGCGGGTTGTGCTGCGGGCGGTGTCGCCACGCCGCGGCTCACACCAACACAGAGGAACCGGAGATAAAACCAGACAGCAAGCCAAGGTTGACCTGGCACATCAACAAGGATCCTTTGAAATGGAGCTGGTACGTGATATGAGTTTCTTCAGGGATGTCTCGATCCAGATAGACGGCTGTTGGTTAGAGCCCTTCAAGTCTTACTTTAATTGATTGGTATTGGCTATGTTAGACCTGATCAAATTCCAGTATTTTGTTTATTTTGCCCCGTTGTGCTCCAGCTACACCAGCTGTCATATAGGTGCCACAAATGCCCCATTGCGCTCCGTCTAGGAGTAGTAAACTGATATTATCCACAACGTGCAGGGGTGAGGCATATTTTAAAATGTCTGCCCTGTCACTTTTAATGTCTGGAGTGTCGGTGTTTGGCAAGGCAATGATAACAGAGCTACTTTTGACATGGCCAATTTGATTATTTATTATTATGGTTTGACAATTTAATGCTGTTAAAAAACTGAATGAAAGCAATTAAATAATTCCATTTTAAAACACATCCTACCTAATTGGATTGATGTTTTATATTTGCACATTTCCAATTGGACGACTGACAAGATGGATAAACAACCAAAAATATAACAAAAACAACAAAATAAACAAACAAACAAACAAGAACAACACGTAAAGAAAGAAAAGATTGATATTAGGCTTTGATTAGATTGGTTTTAGCAGATTTATTTGATTTACATTGAAACATGACTTTGTGTGTGTGCTTTGTGTTACACTGTTGCACCTACCAAGTCAACAATTTGTGCAACAATATAATAAGTTTATGTGCAATTTTGAATCTGGGCAATATTATTACTTATTATTACTTATTTTTAATACACCTTTTTTTGGGATTTTCTCCCCACTTGTACCCATCCAATTACCCCACTCTTCCGAGCCATCCCGGTCGCTGCTCCGCCCCCTCTGCCAATCCGGGGAGGGCTGCAGACTACCACATGCCTCCTCCCATACATGTGGAGTCGCCAGCTGCTTCTTTTCACCTGACAGTGAGGAGTTTCACCAGGGGGACGCAGTGCGTGGGAGGATCACGCTGGTCCCCCCAGTTCCACCTCCCCCCCGAGCAGGCGCCTCGACTGACCAGAAGAGGAGGTGCTAGTGCAGCGACCAGGACACATACCCACATCCGGCTTCCCACCCGCAGACACGTCCAACTGTGTCTGTAGGGACGCCTGACCAAGCCGGAGGCAACACGGGGATTCGAACCAACGATCCCCGTGTTGGTAGGCAATGACTGCTACACTACCCGGATGCTCTTTCTAATACACCTTGAATATTGCTCATACTTTGATTGGCAGTCACACCATATCCTTATTTTCTAATCATATCTCTAGTTTTTATCGTATTTTTATTTTTCATAATTATTTTATATGCATAACAGAATAATGTACAAAATCAAATTCCTTGAATGCAAACATAGTTGGCCAATAAAACTGAGGCTTGACTGCAACTTCAACTTCAGTTTCATATGAGTAACAGTTGGGTCATGTTGAGACTGATTTTATCTGTAAATTATCTGAGTAAGGTGATTAATAAGTTAAAGTCAAGTGAAGGAGATAGTGTCTACTGGTATATAATGGGATCTCTTCAGTAATCTCAGTTTACAAGGCTCATTTGGGAGTCGAATTGTGGAAGGAAAGTTACGTTGCGTGCGTCCTCGCTTCCAACATCATGTTCGAGACTTTTTGGAATATATCTCTCTTTGTGTTTTCTCACTCGTCAAAACACTGGAGGATGGGGCGTCCGGGTAGCATAGCGGTCTATTCCGTTGCCTACCAACATGGGGATCGGCGGTTCAATCCTCGTGTTACCTCCAGCTTGGTCAGGTGTCCCCACAGCCACAATTGGCCGTGTCTGCAGGTGGGAAGCCGGATGTGGGTATGTATCCTGGTCGCTGTACTAGCGCTGCCTCTGGTCATTCCGGTTGACTGTTCGCGGGGGGGTAACTGGGGGGAATAGCGGGATCCTCCCTTGTGGCGCTACGGTCCTGTAGCCAAACTCCTCTGTCAGGAGAAAAGAAGTGGCTGACGACGCCACATGTATCGGAGGAGGCATGTGGCAGTCTGCAGCCCTCCCCGGATCGGCAGAGGGGGTGGAGCAGAGATCAGGAATACTTGGAAGAGTGGGATAGTTGGCCAAATACAATTGGAGAGAAAAAAGGGGGGGGGCATTTTAGGATGTGAAACGTCTCATTCCAGAAATGTGTCCATTTACCGCCGCTCGCCATGTTATTCTTTGTCTGTCGTTTCCGGGTCTGATGCCGCTAACTTTTTGGTGCATGAGCATAACCAGTTCTCTGAAAATACTGATTAAGGTGAATACAAATCACAGTAAATCAAATGACTGATGAAGACCGTAGCTCTGCTGATCACCTGATGCTTGCACTGATTTAGAGCTCGACTTAAAACAGTTGGATGAAGGTGATGATGATTGCAACATGGCAGCTGCAATAATCAAATTCTTGCCTTAATCTGAATAAATCACATTTTCAACTTGCGTGAAAACACACTAACTGTGATGAATGCCGACACCTTCCAATCTGCCCTTTCAGGATCAGCGGAGCAGCAGTTTGGTGTCCAGCCGAAGCGTCCCTACCAGCTCCCATCAGCAGAACCTCCTCAGCCACCTCCCGCTGCACTCCCAGCAAACAGCGCAGAGCCTCATCCCCATGGCTCCCATCGGCGGCATCCAGATGCTGCCCTCCCCCTCCTCTTCTTCCTCCAGCGTCGATGTCGCCACCCCCTCCCCGGCACTGAGCCCCCCATCCGGCGAGAGCCCGCAGTGCAGCAGCAGCAGCAGCGCCGACGGCTCCGTCAACAGCCTGGTGGCCCGCGACCCGACGGGCCGATTGCAGGAGCCCGTTTCTCCTCGCCAGGTGGCCGCCAAGGGCTCCCAAAGCCCCGACCCCGCCGCCACAGACAGCCGGCAGGAGGAAAACGTCCAGACCTGCATGAAAGCCATCGCCTCCCTGAAGATAACCATCGAGGACCCCCACTAGACCCGTCTCTCTCTCTCTCTCTCCACCTGTGACCTCGTCATTGCTCCGGACTCCATATCTTCATTCTGATCCTCACCGGAGACACCTCTTTTCAGGTCTCCTCTGGTTGCGTCGAACACGGCTGTTGTCGAATCCGAACGCAGTTCGAAGCCCTCTGTCACCGCCGCTGCCGCGCCCCACCCCCACCCCTCGCAGGCCCCCGAGCGGCGGGACGGCCGGAGCAGATGGGAAGGACAATGAATCAAAACTGGGTATAGGTGCAATATGGGGAAGATATTATGCTAATATGCCTTTGATGATTGACATGGTAGTTTGCGTACAGTTGCACATGAATTATATTTATGAATTCTGTACAAAGCATCCCCAGTGTACTCCTTCTTAGACGCATACAACCCGTGTACTTTACGTGTGCTTTGGAAATAGATTGTTTATTGTAATCATATCGAAGTGTGATAAAGTAGTGCAGTAAATGATTATTATATTATAAAGGGGTGAAAGTGTGTGTGAGTGTGTGTGTGTGTGTGTGTGTGCGCGTGTGTTATTGAAACGGTTTGACCAAATTTTGCGTAGATGCTTCGTGTGCAGTTTGGCGCGTCAGATTAAGCGGCAGCGTTCGGGTGCCTTTTTACTTTGCTCTTTTGTTAGATATCGTTTTGATTTTTTTTGCTTTTTCTTTTTCTTTTTCAGGATCTCGTTGAATAAGGACTAACGCTGAGGTACTTTTTTGTTGTCAAGAGTCGGCCCTGAAGTGTAGTGTGTTCAATTTCTTTCTTTCTTTGTGTCACTTTGGCTCATAAGGCGCAGCTTGATTTGTGCAAAACGATCTTAAAATGTTTCCTATGTTGCATTTCTTCTCTTAAAATTGTGGTTTTTATCTGGATGGACATGCATGGGATTTGCTATTGCCCAACCATAGAGGAAGTTACTCTGTAATTATGTATACTGTAAGATGTATTTATATATTAGGAGGTAAGCATTTATTGATACTGATGAATATTTGACTACTATTTATACGGTATATCTGTACTTATGCAGCAGTGATGCAGTCAGCCAGTCAGCTGGCCTCGCTTTGACTCTCATGTCTTCAGTTTTATCAGACTGACCCCCCCCCCCTCTCTCTTGCTCGCTCTCTCTCTCTCTCTCTCTCTCTCTCTCTCTCTCTCTCTCTCTCTCTCTCTCTGTCTCACACACATGCACACACACTCTCTCTCTCTCTCTCTCTCTCTCTCTCTCTCTCTCTCTCTCTGTCTCACACACACACACTCTCTCACACACACACACACACACACACAGTCTCTCTCTCTCTCACACACACACTCCCTCTCTCTCACATACTCTCTCTCACACACTCTTTCTCTCTGTCTCACACACACACTGTAACACTCACACAAACTGTCTTTCAGTCTCTGACACTCTTGCTCTCTCACACTCTTTCTCACACACACACACACACACTCTTTCTCATACACAAACACACACCCACTCTCTCTCACACTCTCTTTCTCACACACACACACACACAAACACACGCACGCACACACACCCACTCTCTCGCACACACTCGCTTTCTCACACACACACACACACTCTCACACTCTCTTTCTCACACACGCAAACACACACACACCCACTCTCTCTCACACACTCGCTTTCTCACACACACACACTCTCTTTCTCTCTCACACACACACACACACACACACACTCTCTCTCACACACACTCACTCTCTTTCTCACACACACTCTCTCACACACACTCACTCTCTTTCTCACACACACACACACACACTCTCTCACACACAGTCTCTCTCTCACACACTCTCATCCACTCGCTCTCTCGCTCTGTCACACACACACACACACTCTGTCTCACACTGTCTTTCACTCTGACACTTGCTCTCTCACACAGTCTTTCTCACACTCACACACACACACACACACACACACACACACACACACTCTCAAACTCTCTCCTGACACACGCTCTCTCACACTCGCGCTCTCACACTTTCTCACACTCTCCTGACACACTCTCACTCTCACACACACACACACTCGTTCTCTCACACGCACACACACACACTCTCTCTGTCTGCCTTTCTGTCTCTCTCTCTGTCTGTCTCTCTCTGTCTGCCTTTCTGTCTCTCTGTCTTATACAGACGACCATAGACATCTCATGAGTTTTGCCGTTGCACTTTCTTTCTTTCAGTCAGCGCTGGTCGGTGCCGGCGCGGTGGAAACGCGTACCGTTGTTCTGTTGTGGGTTCAAACATTCCAGTTATTTTCTCGTTGTCCGAGACGTGTTGCACACAGACGCTAAGGGGCTACCGCTGATCAGCCGGTGGGTTCTGGTCTCGCCGGGCTCACCCGTATCTCATATACTGTAACTAACCCGAGGAGCGCTGAGGCAGGGGGGGGGGGGGAGAGGGGGCGCGGGCCCGGGTCGGTCTCCTCCTGCCACGCTTCGCCCCGGCGCGTAACGAATCACTCGCCCGACGCTTTGTTTCCGCTCTGTAAATAGATATTATATATATATGTGTATTTTTATGATTTAAACTATTTTTGCAGTGTTGAAACTCTGATAACTTTTTATGTGGATCGTTTGTATCTCTGCACGAGGTAGAACCGTCTGCGGTTAACGTCACGGAGCGTGCGACGAAGGAGAAGATAGCACAGTGTTGATCAGTAACACCAAGTATTTCATCTTTTACTAAAAACAAAAAAACATCCATCCAGCGGTTGAGATTATATTTTAAAAAAAATCATAAATCACTTTGTTCACTCATGTTTACATATATATATATACAAAAAAAAGATTTTAAAGGTGCACTGCTTTCATTTCGTGGTGTTTTATTTCCCTTTTCTTTTGTAAGGACGTGTTTAGCTATGTTTTCACGGTCACGTGATTTTATTTGTGTGCGGAACGCTCGTAAAATGTGAAAAAGCGAAGCCTTTTTTTTCTTCTTCTTTTTTTTTTAAAATTTAATTTGCCGTCGCATCTGTGACCGGGATCGTGTTTCGTTTCGTATTTACTGAGCTGCATTGTGCCTCTCTCATCGTCCGTCCGATTCCCTGTCAACACACACGGAGGACGAATAATCACGTTACCTCTCACGTCACATCCGGAGGGAAAACGACAACAACAACACAGGACACACGACCTCGGTAGCCCGGCCTTTGTTCCGCTACTCGCATCATAACTGGATAATAGCCGAATGGAGTGCCTCTTTTATGCTATGGGGAATTTATTGTTTGGTGCTCTACTTTCTAAGATTAAATTCAAATTGTTTTGAAAAGAACGTACTTCTGGCGTAAGAGTGTGTCTTCATGTTCTCACCTTTACTTTTATTTTTGCATTGGGGGGGGGGGGGGTCCCCAGATAGCATCCGGATGTGGGCCACTTCAGGCAATGACGCGGCACTGATGGCCTTCTTCTGGCCCTGCCAAAATGGATGTGAGCCTGAAGTGGCCCACATGTATAATAGCAAACATGGCCCAAATATGCCGAATCACATGTGGGCCTTTTTTTTGTGGCAAAGATTCGGTGCTCTCAGCAACATATGATCTGGATTTGACCCTGAAGTGGCCCGTGTGGTAAATGATGAATATGGCCCAAATATCACTAAACAAATATGGGCCACCTTTGGCAAATATGTGGCACATGCGGCTTGGTTCTGGTCCAGATCTGGCAAACAGGAGCGGACCGCCCAAGTGCCATCATTCCACGTGGTATGTGGGCCAGATGAAGTGTGGGACGGGTCCAGGCCACAGCAATTTTGCTATCTGGGGTTATTCAGAATGGAGCCCCATACCTTTTTTCCTCTTGCATAATTCACAGTTGTTTTAAATTGGAGCTGGGGCCGGCAGGGTTTTCAGATGAAATCATTCACATTTTATCCGGAGGGGGAGAAACTCTGGGGAAAATGAGGAATTCAACACTCGTAGTACCGCCGGCCGGCTGCGGCGAGGAATCATCGCTGCTCTCAAACAACATAGAAATGGAAAATAAATGAGTGCTTCCAAAAATAGGAGCCTGCTAATATCCATCCACACACACCGGCTCTTTAGTCTGCAGCAAATTCAGCAAAACGGCATCGTTTCTTCCTGCTATTCATCGCTTGAACGTGAGCAATGGACATTATGGAGGAAACCCTTGAAGTAAATACTGCATTTAACAGATTTAGCCAGGACGTAATTCACCATCACTTCATACATGGTGACTGTTTGTTTTTTCACCCGGGTCATTTAAAGCTGTGCAAGAGGTTGGAGAGGAGATCTGGTCTAATTCTGGCCAATAAGACACAGTTCATTCTCTCTCTCTCTGCTCTCCTCTCTCTTTCTCTTCTCTCCCCCCTCTCTCTTTGATATTGGGCTATACAAATAAAATTGACTTGACGCTCTCTCTCTTCTCTCTCCCTCTCTCTCGCTTGCTCTTTGATATTGGGCTATACAAATAAAATTGATTTGACTTGATGCTCTCTCTCTCTCTCCTCTCTCTCGCTCACTCTCTCTCTCTTTGATAGTGGTGCTGTACAAATAAGATTGATTTGACACTCTCTCTCTCGTCTCTCTCCCTCCTTAGCCACCAGGCCTGTCAGGCACATTTGTTAGAATAATTACAAGGCAGCAGCCCATTATAACACACCTGAACATAAAATTAGCACCAAGCCGTTGGTTTAAAGCTGCAGACAGAAGCTTCATAGAAAATGGCGTCTTATAACATTCACACACGAAGTACATTAAAATACTCTTGTGTGCTTTCATTTAAACTCCTCCTGCTCCTTTTCGAACATACACTATTTGTTGGATTCTTTATTGAGAATTCTTTTGTTGAATTCTTCTGGTTTTATTTTTTCATTTGTTGTTGGGTTTTTTTTTTTAATTTATGCTTGGTCATTTTTTTCTTTTATTATGCATGTGTGAAATAAAGACATTTGATTTGATTTAATACACGTGTAGGCTGCACCGCACACTCCAATTTAACCTGCATTAGCCCTCTGTGTAGTATTCACCTTACTGGTGTTTACAGGATGGGGGTCATTTCTGTCTCTGGGTTTCCTGGATGATCACATATGTTTTTTTATTCTCTCTCTCTCTCTCTCTCTCCCCACACAGTGGTGACCCTGTGGTTTATTTCGAGGTTGGTGCTATCACAGCTGTTGTATGTGTGGTGGCAGCCTGTCCAAGTCCCCTCTTCACTTCTCTTTTCCCCTCCTGTCCCCGGTCCCGGTAAGAACCTGCTCGCTTGATTTCTAACTCTGCTTGAAAAAAAAAAGGAGGAACGTTTGCATTTAAAATCTGCAAGCCAAACAAACAAAAGTCAATGCCTATCAGTGATGTTGCGGTTTGCTCAGTTTGTGACCCTGTCCTTACTCTTGTTTGTCCTTTTTACATTTGTTGGATTGAGCTGGAATTGTGTTTTTTCACTGTTTCTAAAGCTTGCCAAGAACATACTTTAATGGATTGAAATAGCTGCTAAATTCATTGTAGCGTTGCTTTAGCTCTGCATATAAAAGAGCTTGGGGGGGAATACTTTGTCTTGGAAGTGACACGACATTTTCCTTCCCGGTGTGTTGGTTTGAGTTCTTCTGCAGTGGTTTCTAGTGCAGTGCGCTCTGTCACTTAACTAACCTTTAAAACAGTCTTCTATTTATAGCTGGATTTCTTTATTTGAACGGCAAACCATCTCACTTTAAAATATTGAACGTTGATTGCGTAACATCGCTTTTAATCGACTATTAATAGTGCAGAGGCACAGCTTTTGTGCACACCACCACCAGCATCAATAAGAGTGGATTGGAAATAAATAAATAACTTGCCCATATTAAGGAGCGCCTAAAATAGAGCGGGGGGCCTTGAACAGGTGCCATGTGCTCTGCCTGCGAAAGCAGCAGTGTGGCGGCTGTACAGGCAGGCTAATATTATGCACATAAACAGGCCCCCAGCCTCAAAATCCACTAACGAATGGACACCGAGAGTCCGGGAGTCTTAGTTTTGCTGGGGGTCTGCATACTTGATATATGTATATATATATATATATATATATATATATCTTATACTGTCCATATGCTGCTGTGCACTGATCGCCCTTGGAATGTGTTTGCTGTTAAAGCAGAGCTGGGATATTTATCATGTATCACGAGGAGCCGAGTCCGGTCTCAGAGACAAAATGATTGTATAAACAGTTTTTGCAGGTCCCAAAATACATTGATTTTCAATGTGTCGATGGATGAGGATGTATTTGAGGACATCCACTTAGATCTACTTTTAACCCCGATTTATACTTAATGTAGATTATTGTGCTTAATAACAGGCCTCCCAGACCCTTAGCCCGACTTTAACTACACCAAAGCCAAAAGTATACTTAGCCATCTCTAAGCTAATACCTAAACACAACTATTTCTAACCTTATAACTAAACTTGACCAGCTCCAATCTTATAGTACTAAAGCAGATGATCTGAGCAGATGTTCTTAACTACATCCTCATTCACTGATATGAAATACATTGTATGCATGTGACAGAAGAAAAAAAAATCAACCTCTCACCCTTTTTCAGGCGGTGTGTGTCTTCCTCAAGCTCAGGTCCTCTACCAGAGGCCTGGGAGTTTGAGGGTTCTGCGCAGTATCTTAGCTGTTGCTAGGACTGTACTCTTCAGGACAGAGACCTCAGATGTTGTTCCTGGAATCTACTGAAGCCACTCTCCCAGTTTGGAGGTCACAGCCCCTAGTGCTCCTATTACCATGGGGACTACTGTGGATTTCACCTTCCACATCCGATCTAGTTCTTCCTTCACCTCTTGTTATATCTCTAGCTTCTTGTGCTCTTTCTTCCTGATGTTGCAGTCACTCGGGATTGCTACATCGATCACTACCGCTGTCTTCGACCACCACAATGTCTGTACAGATATTCCTGTACACTATCCCAGCCACTTGGTTATGCCTTTCTGTGTACGCTTTCCCAGCTAGCATTTTACACCCTCTTACTAAGTGCTGGACTGTCTCAGGGGCATCTTTGCACTGCCTGCATCTTGGGTCTTGTCAGGTGAGGTAGACTACTGCCTCAACCAATCTGGTCCTGAGTGCCTGTTCTTGTGCTGCTATGATCACAGCCTCTGTCCTGTCCTTCATTCCAGCCTTTTCTAGCCACTGGTAGGATTTCTTGATATCAGCTATGTCTTCTATCTGTTGATGGTACATTCCATGGAGGGACTTGATCTTCCATGATACCTCCTCCTCCTCCTCCTCTGCATGCTCTGTCTTCTGCTGCCTGATGTATTCACTCAGCAGTTCATCCTGGGGGGGCCCCCTTTCTGATGTACTCGTGGATATTCCTTGTTTCATTCTGGATAATGGCCCTGACACTCATTAACCCTCAGCCCCCCTCTTTTTGCTTATCGTACAGTATCTGGTGGTGGACTTCGGGTGATACTGGTTCTTGCTCTGGGATATTGCTGTGGTCTGCTCTTGAGCTCACAAGCCACTGGGCATTGGTGCTGTGTGATGCCTCCTTTTCCCATCTATTATTGCAGTATCGCTCAGTCTCTGCTCTGTGTGGGTCTAATGTTTTCCCTTGTTACTCTGCAGCTGGAAGTACACTTTGGATGGTTCTTTGAGGAACAGGCCATTTACTCTTTTGGCTTCTACTTCGCTAGTGTATCTCTTCAGCCTGGTGGCCAGAGATGTGGGCCTTTGGCAGTTTCCAGGGAATCACTTAGGGACATTTTGCTGTTCTTCTTCAACCAGGGCCTGTCTTTCGCCAAACCTTTCTGCACCTTGGTTAACTGGCTTACATCTCTCTGTGCTGCTCTGATCTTGGCTTTCAGCCTTCTCTTCCATGGAAGGTACTCTTGGTCACTGGTGTTCTTAATCCTGTACCCAAGCATCTCCTGGCTTACAGTTGTAATGGTATATTCAAGCTCATTGGGCTCTGTTATGGCTGCAGTTGAGATGTTGTGTAAGGCTGTGTTCACATCCACAAGCAGGCTTTGTGAAGGTACTCTGTCACTGAGTCGTGGAAGCTGTGCCCAGGGGTAGACTGTCTTTAGTCTGGCCATGATTCTCATTGAACCTAAGTAGCTTCAGCTGTCATGGCTGTTGGGCTGTTTCAGCTAGTTGGGGTCTGTTCTCATGTATCTCCTGCATACTGGGCTGCCATTCATCAGCTGAAATCATCAGCTGTCAATCAATTGACAGCTGATTGCTTGTGGCATGAAACAGGCTTGTACTGTCCCATAAAGGATTTACTTGACTCACTGGATATATATATATATATATATATATATAGATATATAAACTTTGTTTAAAGAAGCACTCAACGATAGGGTAAGTGCTCAGCAAATGGCCAGTGGCATAGAGAGAGAGAGAGAGAGAGAGAGAGAGAGAGAGAGCGAGAGAGAGAGAGCGAGAGAGAGAGAGAGAGAGAGAGAGCATTCTCAGGAACAGCAGACTGTTTTGTCTGTGAGACTGAGATTTGAGAGACTTTTGTATGTAATTGGCTGCTATGTAAACCCACACTGACATGGTCTTCCATGACACATGACTGAATCCAACTGCCTTTGAGTTGTGAAGTTTAAGCGATCCAACTCGGTGACATGACTGACACTGGATTGCTTGAGACGGTTTTAAGAGAACTTCATGCAGTGCCCCATTTCCAAATCAATATCTAACATCTATGATAGTGGAATAAAAGACATGGATGAATGTATTGTTTGGTTACTGAGAGGTTTCAATACAGCAGTTGGGTGTGAAGTGTTTTGCTCAAAGACAATTCACTGCTAGTTACTCAGAGCATTACTTGGTGATGCACGAGATGACTCCGGAGATTTGTTGTATGTTCTGAGAAATTATGTATGCTGTGTGTGTGTGTGTGTGTGTGTGTGTGTGTGTGTGTGTGTGTGTGTGTGTGTGATTGAGATTTTTCTGTGGCTTAGTAAATAAGTAGCTTTTAGGTGGTACTTGTTTCCAAAAAGTTTGAAAACTACTGTACTAATACTTCTTTTTAGTTCAGTTCAGTTTAGTTTATTTGCACATATAATAAGAAAATACTGTGTATATATATATATGAAGAGAATTTGCTGATCAATACGGGATGGGCTTGTCAAGTTGCTCGCCAAAGTGGCTCGCCATAAACGCAGTACAGCTGATTGATAAAATAATACAAAATACACCAACAAATAAAAAAAATATACTTCTGCCATCAGCCACACCAAGAGATTGTTTCTTTATGTAATATTGGTTTGATTGACACATGTCGAAGTGTATTCCCACACTTTTACCATCAAGACCCATTGGTCAGTGAGTCTCTTTGCTTTCATTTCTTAAATCCACATTTTCTCCAAGCTTTTAATTTTTCAATGTTCATTTTCCTCATTTGTTCTATTTGGCTTTATATCACTATCAGTACAATAATAGACAGCCTTTTTAAACAATCATCATAATCATAATTAATTGGTTTTGGGTTTTTTTAGAGTGCCTTTCACAAAACCCGAGGGTGTGGTAGATTGTTAGAGGAGGAGAAACAGAAAGTTGAAACTACATTTTACTTTGTTTTTTTCAGGGTCCATAAAAAGAAAAAAAAATCTCACTATTTTTTCCTCTCAGCAGTCATTCAGAATCATGGAGACTTGTCCGGAAAGTTGCCCGACACAGGCGGCCGGTCCCCGACCGGACCCGGCTGTGGGTCAACACACTGACCTGACGGAGGACCTCGGCCAGCAGCTGGAGGACATCATTAGCGCCTACCAGGCCACCGAGGTCACCGCCGAGCCGGAGGACGCCGTCGAGGTCGCTGCCACCAAAGAGGCAGACACTCGCAAGGAAAAGAAACTAGAGAAGAAGATGCTGAAAAACCTAGGTGGTGTTTTTTTTTTTAATAATGTTTTATTGATTTTGACCTTGGTTGGGTCGATTCAGCTCTGTCAGCTCCAGTGGCAGTTCCACTGAAAGGGAGAACATCTGTAAGAAGAGCTTCTTCCAATCTGCAGCAGTGATGGGTCAAATAGCCTCGCCAACTGCCTTTTTAATGGTTTGTTTTCACATACATTAGCTTAAAATGGATGGAATTTGCTTCACAAGGAACAACACGAAGCATGCCAACAAGTTTAGACAAGTATTTGCGGGTTATCTTAGTTTATTTTCATGAGTTTAACTTACCTTGACATGACTTACCTTGACATTATCTTAACAAATTATATTTTGGAGTAAACTTCACCGACCTGACAGGGCCTCATTTATGAGACGTTGTTGCACACAAATTTGTTCTTCCACACTTGTGGAATATTTTAGCCGTGAAGTTTGTCTCATAGAAAGAATGACGAGGCTAGCTAACCTCTGAATTTAGAAACCTGTTGACTAACATCAATTTCTTTGTAAACCTGGGTGATTGCTAACCGAAACAGGCAGACAACATGTTAGAGGGAAGGAGCTACAAACACCCACTAGGCTTTGCTTTCGTCAGTCAGAAAAACCTGAGGGCTACAAAACTCCACGAGTGTGTAAAAACAAATTTGTGCATGAAAACGCTTCATAAATGAGACTTGTGGTGTTCTAAGGGGATCCGGAAAAACTTAGCTAAGAATTATGAGTTCTTTCCATCCATCCAATATCCAAACTGCTTATCCTTACGCAGGGTCACAGGGATGCTGGAGCCTATACCAGCAGTCATTGGGTGGCAGGAGGGGAGACACCCTGGACAGGCCACCAGACCATCGCAGGGCTTATTATTATTATTATCAGTTATTTACAACTGTAAATAATTACAAATAACTGTAAATAGGTATGGGCGGCACGGTGGCACAGTGGTTAGCACAGTCGTCTCACAGCAAGAAGGTCCTTGGTCTGAGCCTTGGGGTAGTCCAACCTTGGGGGTCGTCCCGGGTCATCCTCTGTGTGGAGTTTGCATGTTTTTCTCGTGTCTGTGGGTGTTCCGGTTTCCTCCCACAGTCCAAAGACATGTAGGTCAGGTGAATCAGCTGTCCTAAAATTTCCCTAGAGGTGAATGTGTGTGTGTGTGTGTGTGTGTGTGTGTGTGTGTGTGTGTGTGTGTGTGTTTGTGTGTGTGTGTGTGTGTGTGTGTGTGTGTGCGTGTGTGTGTGTGCGTGTGTGTGTGTGCGTGTTGGCCCTGTGATGGCCTGGCGGCCTGTCCAGCATGTCTCTCCACCTGCCACCCAATGACTGCTAGGATAGGCTCCCCGTGACCCTGAGCAGGATAAGCAGTTTGGATAATGGATGGATGGATGTAAATAGTTGTAATTCTGAGTAATTTGGAGCTGTACTTAACTCACTGACCAGGGGTGTTATGTGCAAACTGGTGACCGTTCCTTGTGTGTGGCCCTGTTTTCAGGGAAGGAAGCCACACTTGTGATGCAGAGTTTGAGCAAACACGACTCTTTCGAACAGAAACTGGAGGCCATGATAAAGAAACATGTGGAGCTGGTGAGTGGACGACACGAGAGACTTGAAGTTAAAACAGTAAAGAGACAGGACAAGGGGCAGGCCAACAATTCAGACAAGTCATGTTTACCCTTGAAATCACAGCTGAAATCTTACTTTTACAAACTCACCATCTCTCAATAGTTTTTTTTTGTTTAGTTTTATGATTCTTATTTTAATTTTGTTTTGTCATTTCTTTAATGTGGTCATTTTGTTTACTGTGAAACATGCTTTAACATCTGTTTTGAGACGTGCTATATAAATGACATTTATTATTAATACCGATTCCGAGTACCAATCTTTGTGCACTGGTTGATACCGAGTACCAAGCTGAACCATTATTTTTGCTGAACAGTGCCGACTTAGACCATTAGTTTGAGATCAGTGGAAAAAAATAATTGAGTCAGTTTTTTTTCCCCATCATTAAAGAAATACAGGCCTCCACCAGTTAAAAATGCAGTAAAACAAGCCAGTTTGATTTTATTTATGATATGGTACTCATAGCTTTTGGTATGGATTTCAGCCGTGTGTTAAATCTCCAATACTGATAACTCCATTTTAGCCTGGTATCGGTGCGACGTCCGATACCAGCATCGATATGTGTGAAACCCTAACTATTACTGTGGGTCTGTGTCTGTCGTGTAACTTGCCGTGTGTCTCTGCAGCTGGAGGAGCATCGCGGGGACCAGAAACAGCTGAAGGTCCTGCAGAAGAAGCTGCTGCAGGTGATGAAGGAGAAGGACACGCTGCAGAGCGAGCACAGCCGCGCCATCTTGGCCCGCAGCAAACTGGAGGGACTCTGCCGAGAGCTGCAGAGACACAACAAGACCCTGAAGGTAATGTTTTCATATCTGCTCCTCCCTTCATCACAAAAGAAGTAGAAGGTTATAGCAGGGATGACAATGTCATGGACAGAAACTAAAGCAAAAAATACTAATGCTAATGACCTTGTTTCTACAGTGAAAGAGAGCCGACAACAAAATAAAATAAAATAAAAATTCTCCTTTGGTTCCAGCTGGGATTTGAACAAAATGGCGGTCGTGATCAAAGTGATTTTTAATGAACGCAGTAAACCAGCGGGTTCATTTCTTGACACGAATGACAATGGAACATGTCTGTCACCAAAGCAAAAAAAGAAAGAAAAGAAAAAAGACTGTACTGAAAAAGAAAAAATTCTTTAGTTTTTGTTTAGACGTGAATTTTGATTTAGTTATCAACTGTTTCGTGTCGTGAAAAAAGTGGCTGTTGAGCGACTTCCTTTGCTGTTTTTGTTTTTTTGTCAATGAATTTAGCACACACCTTTACTGTTTCTGTAGACACAATGACACGCAGCACAACTGAACAGATTCAAACTGTGAGTCGCTCCCAGGTCACATAACCACATTCATATTTATTGAAGCCAAATACATTTTAACATTTGAAGACTTTGTCCTGATGGGACTCTCAATTTAAATTCGATTCTAAATGTAACGTCTGGTCAGTCAAATTAAAGCACATTCAGCACACCTTCTCTGAGGCCGTCTTAGTAAAAAAAAAAAATCCAGCATTTGTTTTTAGCTGGCACATGCCGGCACGGACAGTCCAAGAATGACTAATAAACCACAGCAGTGTTATTTATTGCTGTGTACGAGGCACATGGTGTTCTGAATAAGTGGGGGACTGTGAGGACGGCCGGACACCAGAGGTGGACCGAGTACTGAAACATCCTACTGCAGTACACTGCTACTTTAAAATGAGTCAAGTCACAGTAAATGAGTCTCTTATTGAAAAACTACTTGAGTAATTACTTTTTGAGTTATATTTGTTCTTTTCATGTCTACAAACAAACACAGCTGTAGCTCTGAAGACATGAAATATTCTTTAGTTGATAGAAACAAACTGGATAAACACACTGGATGAACAAGCCGCACTTATTTTGACAATCTAAATCTCCAAAAGCACCCGTTATCACTACCACTTATTCAAACCAATTCTTCATTTAGACTTTTTCATTTTTACTCTGTAAGTTATTAAAGATAGCAGAGTAGAATACTTAATCTTAAATCAACTCAAAGTACTACAACTTTATTATACTTAAAAAGTAGTTACAGAACGTCTGGGTAGCATAGCGGTCTATTCCGTTGCCTACCAACACGAGGATCGCCAGTTCGAATCCCCATGTTACAGTCAGCTTGGTCGGGCGTCCCTATAGACACAAATGGCCGTGTCTGCGGGTGAGAGACCGGATGTGGGTATGTGTCCTGGTCGGTCGGGGCGCCTGTTCAGGGGAGAGGGGGAACTGGGGGGAATAGCGTGATCCTCTCACACGTTACGTCCCCTTGGTGAAACTCCTCACTGTCAGGTGAAAAGAAGTGGCTGGCGACTCCACATGTATCAGAGGAGGCATGTGGTAGTCTGCAGCCCTCCCCGGATCGGCAGAGGGGGTGGAGCAGCGATCGGGACGGCTCAGGAAGAGTGGGGTAATTGGCTGAATACAATTGGGGGGGAAAACAAAAACAAAAACAAAAACGTAGTTACAGGGAAAAAATTACTCCAGTACTGTAGTAAGAGCAGTTGTGACTTGTTACTTTCCGTCTCTGCGGGACGCTGACATGACCACACCAGAGTGTGAAAATGCCATCTCAGCCTTGTCTCCACAATGTCCAGATGTTGTGGGCCCTGACAGTCCCTCCTGTCCAACTGTCTTACAGGAAGAGACGCTGCAGCGGTGCAGAGAGGATGACCTGAAGAGGAAGGAGATCACCACTCATTTCCAGGGGACGCTCAGTGAGATCCAAGCCCAGATCGAAGAGCACAGCAGCCGAAACACCAAGCTGTGTCAGGAGAACAGCGCCCTGGCTGAGAAACTCAAGGGGCTCATTTCACAGTACGACCAGCGGGAGGCGGTATGGAGCCCTGACACATTTGGAGTGAATGCGAATGACATAGGCCTGTGGGTTTTAGCCATGCGCCATTGCTGCCCAACAAGTATGCTGGTTCCCATCAGAATCCAACATTAAGCCATTACACTAACTAGTTCACCGTTCTCTGCTCGTAGTGGCCTAATGAGTATAATCAGTAAAGTTAAGTGGCATCGTGTGTCTGTGCAGTGAAAACCTGTGTACTCTTGGGCCTCGATGGTATCTGGTTTGGAAACACGAACTGGTGTTTGGTTAAAGTTGCTTAGATATCAGGTAGGTGGCACACAACACACCAAAGGCCAGAAATTATAGCCAATCATGGGCAATAATTTCAAAACTATTTAAGGTACAATCTGTACGTTAAACTCAACTATTCAAACTCACTGTCAACTGTTCAAAGTAATGGGGAGTACAGAAGAGGTGAAGAAGAGAGTGCAGGCAGGGTGGAGTGGGTAGAGAAGAGTGTCAGGAGTGATTTGTGACAGAAGGGTGCCGGCAAGAGTTAAAGGGAAGGTTTACAAGATGGTTGTGAGACCAGCTATGTTATATGGCTTGGAGACGGTGGCTCTGATGAAGACAGGAGGTGGAGCTGGAGGTGGCAGAGTTGAAGATGCTAAGATTGTCACTGGGAGTGATGAAGAAGGACAGGATTAAGAACAAGTATATTAGAGGGACAACTCAGGTCAGACGGTTTAGAGACAAAGCAAGAGAGGCAAGATTGAGATGGCTTGGACATGTGTGGAGGAGAGATGCTGGGTATATTGGGAGAAAGATGCTGAATATGGAGCTGCCAGGGAAGAGGAAAAGAGGAAGGCCAAAGAGGAGGTTTATGGATATGGGGGGGAGGACATGCAGGTGGCTGGTGTGAGAGAGGAAGATGCAGAGGACAGGAAGAGATGGAAACGGATGATCCGCTATGGTGACCCCTAACAGGAGCAGCTGAAAGTCGTAGTAGTAGTAGTAGTAGTGGTAGTAGTAGTTAAGGTACAATTTGTAATGCCATGGCCCCCACGGCTATGTGGAGTAATGTGAAAACACCAGAGCTATACTGACAACAAGGAACATGACATATCCCACCATTAGGGTCAACATTATTTTTTGGAGAAACGGAGACAACTGAAAGCCTCAAAAGCAGGTGAAAGCGATGCAACATTGCCTGGTTTTCTCATGATGGGCTGCTGTGGATTGTACCTTTAATATTTATGTATGTTTCAATAATACATGTTTTCTATGAACTACACTTTCCCAGGTAACTCCATAATATGTGAATTGTTCTGATAATATGTGAATTGTTCTCCCTCCTTGCTGGCGCCCCGGCGTCGGCCATCAGACCTCTGGAGCTTGTTCAGAAAGCTGCAGCTCATCTGGTGTTCAAACGCCCTAAATTCTCCCACACAACTCCCCTTCTCATGTCCCTACACTGGCTCCCATCCAGTTTAAGACTCTGGTGCTAGCCTACAGGGCAGTGAAAGGAACAGCTCCTTCCTCTCTCCAGGAAATGGTCAAGCCCTACACCCCCGCCCGACCACTTCACTCTGCTGCCTCGGGACGCCTGGTTGCCCCGTCGCTAAGAGGCCCCTGCTGCCGATCGACCCGGTCATGGCTCTTTTCTGTCCTGGCCCCACAGTGGTGGAATGAACTCCCCACTGACGTCAGGACAGCAGAGTCGCTGCCCATCTTTCGGCGCAGGTTGAAAACTCACCTCTTCAAGAACTACTACCCTGTTACTTGTTCTTAGCACTTATTGTATTCACTCGTAAAAATGTAAAAAAAAAATCTTTCTTGCGCTTTTACTTTAGCACTTGGTTTTGCTCTTAGATGCTTGTTTTGATGCACTTATGACCTCTGATGACTTGTAGTTCTCCTGATTTCCTATGTTAAATGCACTTATTGTAAGTCGCTTTGGATAAAAGCGTCGGCTAAATGACTGTAATGTAATGTAATGATGGTGATCACCTGAATCGCCGTACAAGTTAAATCAAATAATTAATAAGATTTTGCAAGTAACATTTTATCCATGTTACAAGCTGACCAGCTGCATTAACATGGCAAGCGTGGTACAGAACAACTTCAACACGTTATTTAAGGAGCTCATGGTAGTAGCATTTCTTTTGTGATAATGACTCAAATTCCCTGTGGATGTCTTTGCAGAACTTGGAAAAAGTCTTCAAACACAGAGATCTGAAAGAAAAGCTGCTGGAAACCAAACTTGCGCAGGCCAACATGCTGCTGAAGGAGGCCGAGGAGAAGCACAAACTGGAAAAGGAACATGTGGGTTTTTGACTCTGATGTTGGATTTATGCTCCATGTCCAGTTGTCCTTCAGGATGTTACTGTAAGGTTAATGTAACGTTACATAGACTAGCCACCCGCAGAGAAAAACAGGCAGGCAAGATGGGGAATCGGCGAGCGTCACGTGGTGCCCCCAGTGCCCCTTGGGTAATGCAGTTTATTTAGGGCCATTATGATGCCTAGTCCAGTGTTTCCCAACCCAGTCCTCGAGGACCCCCTATCCTCCAGATTTTCTTTGCAACCCTGAATAGGTACCTGTTTGTAGTTATTCAACCAATCAGCAATGAATGTCAGATGATGCACACCTTGCATAATTAAGTGCTGTGAGATGATTGGTTGAGTAAGTACAAGCAGGGGTACCTATGCAGGGTTACAATGAAAATTTGCAGGATAGGGGTTCCTTGAGGACTGGGTTGGGAAACGCTGGCCTAGTCCACACATACATGGGTATTTTTTAAAATGGGGTTTTTCCCCTCCTTCATTCTTAAAAAAAGATCTCATCCACACAAGCACTGTTTAGAAAAAAATTGTCAAATAAAAAAGCAAAAAAAAAAAAAAAAAAGTTACTTAACACAATGAATGCGCTGTCAAAAGCATGCCAAACCACCAGGCGGCGATATAACCCTAACCCTAAAACCATGGGGGCCAAACAGAAGCCGGAAAAATAAGCTCAAAACTTGTGTTTTCCCTGTCTACATGTCAACGCTGAAAACAAAGCTTCTGAAAATCTCCACCCTGGAAGGAGTTTTTCCAAAAGGTCCATTTTCAGTGACTTAGAAACGCAGTTCGTGTGTGGACGAAAGGCCAAAACGCATAGAAAAAGCTACGTTTGTAAAAATAAGTGTGTATGTGTGGATTAGGCATTAATTGCCCAGAGAATTGCTCAAAGAACAGAGAATGTGTGTGTGTGTGGGGCTGTGACGGACTGGCGGCCTGTCCAGGGTGTCTCCCCACCTGCCGCCCAATGACTGCTGGGATAGGCTCCAGCATCCTCGCGACCCTGACAGCAGGATAAGGGGCTTGGATAGTGGATAATGGATGGATGCTGGACTTCACACACATCTAGACATGACCCTGATGTCTTAACACGGATGCTTAATGGATCGTTTCAATGTTCTACAGCTGCTAAAACAGGCGGCGGAGTGCAAGGTGAAACTGAAGCTCATGAAGGAGCAAGAGGTCGACATGAAGGCTCAGGTACAGTGAGAGCTACACAGATGGACGCAAAACAAACAGTTTGGCCTTCATTTTCCATTTGCATGATGTCTTTCAAACCGTTTCTCCTCAGCTCCTCGTCTACTCTGAGAAGTTTGACGAGTTCCAGGGGACGGTGTCCAAGAGTAATGGAGTCTACGCCAGCTTCAAACAAGATATGGACAAGGTAAAAAAAAAAAAGAAAAAAAGAAAGTAATTCATATGCATGTGTTTTGGTTTATTTACACATATGAACACTTTAAATCCCAGAATCAGCAGAGATGTTGTGTAGGTAAGATGAAGGAAAATCCCAACGGGGCCTCATCATCTTGAAAGACAAAAAAATGTCCAACATTCAGCCACCTAATTACATTTCATTCTATTTGCTTTTTTTAGAAACGTCTTTGACTGTGAGTGTTGCAATGGTTTTTTTTTTAAATCTTCTGCTGTAGATGTCGAAGAAGATGAAGAAACTGGAGAAGGAGTGCTTGTCATGGAAGTCTCGCTTTGATGGCTGCAACAAAGCTCTCATAGACATGGTGGCAGATGTAAGAGAGCACTTCTTGTTTTGATTTTTTAACAACTTTTGTTTACCTACTCAATTTATTATCCTCTAAAGCTCAGTATGCTAACTGCACTTTATCTGTACCATGAAGAGCTTCAACTGACCGTGTGCAAAGTGTCTCGTCCTGTTACGGTTGATACGTCTAATAAACTTTCAAAGTGAGCTGTTATAGTGACGATGTCACATCAACTCAAAGTCACAAATGTTTAAATCCAATATTTTGACAGTCTGTGCTGCAAATAAGTGCAGCAGACAGCGGAATCAGGAATCAGGAACAATGTATGTACTACGTACACAAAAGAAACGGAATTCAGTTTCCCCAGCCCACAGCAGTGCAACACAAAAGACAAAAACACATATCCAAAAACATACAAAAACAACACCACCAAAAACATACAAAAACAGAGAGAACAAAGAAATACAAAACAAAACCAACAACACAGTGCAAAAACTCCACCGTCCAGAGAGCAAACGCCAGCCAGGATGACTGTTGGAACTGCCGGTCCGCATGGGCTAGCAGTTAGCTTAGCCTGCCCCACTTCCATGTCCTGTCAGACAGCCCTCAGTGTCTCTGCTTCAGGAGCAGCTCTAGGCAGGACTGTGGTCCTTGGGCCCATGGGATGTAGCATGGGCTAGCAGTTAGCTTAGCCTGCCCCGCTTCCGCATCCTGCCAGGTCGCCCTTGGTATTTCCTCTTCAGGCACAACTCCAGACAGGGCCGTGGTCCTTGGGCCCGCGGGATGTAGCAGACCAGGCTCCCTCAGCTGATCCAATGCTAGATCTCCAGCCAGACACCTTCGACATACCTCCCCGCACTCCACACGACAACACAAACGCAGACAAAAACACTACACAGTCGATGCTAGGCGAGGCTGCCGCCCGACCGCCTCAGTGTTTCCTCTCAGGCAGGGCCGTGGGCTAGCAGTTAGCTTAGCCTGCCCCGCTTCCGCTGGTCTGACAGGAAAGCAGAGCCATCTTCAAACTCAAAGTGAACAGCAAAAGCTGTTGAAATATTGGATTTAAATGTTTGTTTCACCCCGGCTCAACATTCTGCCCCCACCAGCAGGACTGCAGAGACCTTAGAGAGCATGAACATACCTTTAAAGATGGAGATAGCGGATTGAAAATGGGTAAAAAAAAAAAAAGCCCTTTCATTTACTCCTCATAGGTGCCTGTGGTAGGTTTATATAACAAAATCTCAAATAGAAGGTTATGAAGAACTGAGGTCCCTTATGGGGCTAACACAACCCCTGACCGCCTTTCAGCATGCCTTCAGGAGTCTGAGTCAGATTGAAGGTGTTTTAGACAATGAATAAATGACAGATGTAATTATATAAATACCCACAATCTCTCTGATTAAGTGTTTGCTTCATTCCAACCCCTGACAGAAAGCGCTGAAGGAGAAGGAGATGGAGCTCTTCAGCATCAAGAACCAGAAGCTAGAGAAGCTCTGCAGGGCACTGCAGGAGGAGCGGAAGAGTCTCTATCAGAAGGCTGAGGACGCCGGAGGTCACCCGGACATCAAAAACACACCTGAGACCAAAGAGAAGGAGAGCACGGAGGAGCTTGGGGGGTCCGCAGGGAGACCCAGCCAGGAAAACCCCGTCCCTGCCACTGAAACCGCTTCCATGACTGCCCCTGCTGCTGGTGCCCCGTCTGCTGCTGCCATTGCCATAGAAACGCCGCTGGCTAAGGAACTGGCCAAACTGAAAGCAGAGCAGGCGCGAATGCAGGAGATCGCGACCTCTTTCACGATCTCACACGTCATACCTGCAAATGTGCTGTGCCCTGACGCTGATGACAGCCAATCACATGAACTCCCCGAGGTCAGTCAGGTTCATGAGGGTCACCGAGCAGAGAAGAGCAGCGGGGAGCAAACCCATGATGTCCTCATCCCAGTCAATGGCACCCATCATGAAGAAGACAAAGAAGAAGAGGGTGGACACCAGCAGCAGAGAGATCTGGAGATGGAGTCGGTGGATTAGGAGACTCCACTGGACACTCAACAGAAAGTCACATCGCCTTAATGTCACCGTAACCTTTTTAGAAGACATTATTACCAATAAAGAAAAGAGTTTGTTTTGCCTTAAGTGTCTCTTTCTGATGTTTCAAGTGGTGAACAACCGGTTTGTCTTGGTGGTTCTGCCACATTTGGTTTAAGTCGAATCGAATCCAAATGTTTAATTCTTCTCACATCATCCCATCTCTCTCTCTCTCTACCCTATACTTCATGTCTCTCTCCAATCCTCCCAAAATACATAAATACATTTTGAGTTTGAAACAAAACGCAACACGGTGGCGCAGTGGTTAGTGTGGTTGCCTCACAGCAAGAGGGTCCTGGGTTCGAACCCTGGGGTAGTCCAACCTTGGGGGTTGTCCCAGGTCGTCCTCTGTGTGGAGTTTGCATGTTCTCCCCGTGTCTGCGTGGGTTTCCTCCGGGTGCTCCGGCTTCCTCCCACAGTCCAAAGACGTGTAGGTCAGGTGAATCGGCCGTACTAAATTGCCCCTAGGTGTGAATATGTGTGTGTGTCGGCCCTGTGATGGCCTGGTGGCCTGTCCAGGGTGTCTCCCCACCTGCCGCCCAATGACTGCTAGGATAGGCTCCAGCATCCCGTGACCTGAATTCAGATAAGTGGCTTGGATAATGGATGGATGGATGGTGTTTGAAACAATCAATGGTCAGAAAGATGTCTTCATGACTTGTCGTATAATTGTCCCAGAAACAGCTCATCTAAAACCTTAATGCCCTGAATCGTACGCTGATGCGAACATTTGATAAAAATGACCCAAAATTACAGAAACTTTCACTATCCTTTTTTTTCTTGCTTATGCATGAAACTCTTTATGTTATTAATTATGTGATTCCAGTTTGTCCAAAAAGTCAAAGTGTCTCTTTTCATAGCAAAACCAACAAAAATCAGCAAGACTTTATATGGAGCCCACCGATGGCTTATGAAATGTTCGTTCATCCCCAAATCCCAGACATTATTCATGCTCTCCCAAGAATTAGATCCTGAAATACTGGAGGAAAGAGTGTACGTAATTAAAGAATACGTCTGAATAAGTATCTCATTGAATGAAATGAATAATTCTGTATTTCCAAAATTTCCTAGATACCTAAGTTACAAAAATGTGGCATCATCAACAAACCAAATCCAAATCCCTTCTGCTTTCTCACGCCAGAATGGAAACCCAGACCAGATAGCAACCCTTAAAAAATGTATAAAAAAGACACTAACAAGTATAAATCAAGTACAAGTTAAGTAGAAACCATTAATTGGTGTCCGGGTAGTGTAGCGGACTATTCTGTTGCCTATCAACACAGGGATCGCCGGTTCGAATCCCCGTGTTGCCTCAGGCTTGGTCAGGCATCCCTACAGAAACAACGGGCCGTGTCTGCGGGTGGGAAGCCAGGTGTGGGTATGTGTCCTGGTTGCTGCACTAGCGCCTCCTCTGGTCGGTCGGGGCACCTGTTCGGGGGAACTGGGGGGGGGGGGAATAGCGTGATCCTCCCACGCGCTACATCCTCCTGGTGAAACTCCTCACTGTTAGGTGAAAAGAAGCGGCTGGTAGCTCCACATGTATCGGAGGAGACATGTGGTAGTCTGCAGCCCTCCCCGGATTGGCAGAGGGGGCGGAGCAGCGACTGGGACGGCTTGGAAGAGTGGGGTAATTGGCCGGATGCAATTGGGGAGAAAAAGGGGGGAGGGGGAATGTACAAGCCATTAAGTATTGTTATTAATTTTTGCCAAAGTGTTAAGTATGTAGCAAGTGTAAAGTTTCAGTATACTGTTGTCAAGTTAACCTTTTGTGAATGCAACAAAAGTACAGTGAAAGTAAACTCTCTTTTTTAGTTTAAAAGAGAACTGCAAAGAAGTGCACTGAGGGACCTTTCTTTTTTCTAAAGGCAGGAGACATTTTACTTTTAGAGACTAGCTTCCACACTTTGCCCTGGTTGGACTTCGACAGAAAGCAGAGGTCGTGCCTGCTAAGTACTGATAAGAGGTTTTATATCTCATGTCAATATTCAAGATCATTCCTCAAACGCAAAATGACTGAGGGAGTGGACTGCTCTGCAGCCTCTTGTGTGAGTGCTATTAAGACTTTTGTTGAAAACGGAAAAACTCTGCTGGAGCTCGCCGTGAAGGAAAGCCAGGAAGGTAGGCTGCAGGACCACAAACACACCCACGGTGCTGCCACAATCTGTACCCCCAAAAAATTATGTTTCCCCATATCTCTGGTGTCACATCGCAGATACTTGGTATGAAAAAATAAAATAAATTTCTACTATTTTGGATGATCAACATGGTTTTGCAAACTGAGAGTTGACAATTGCAAATTATTGCCTATTGTAAAAATAATTGCAAATGCTTGTGCTTTCATTGTGCTGCTTTGTAAAACCATGTTGATAATAAAAAATAGTAAAAACTCAGTGAAACCAGCTACATGTTCTCCATGCTTCCTTATGTGAAATGAAAATGCAATAACTGTGTGAATTCATGTGTATTATCATGGCTATCCGGGTAAAAAATTTTTTTTGGATACAAAACTTGGCACCACAGGGGCGGAGAACTCTCGTCAATCATTAACTTTAACAAATGAACCCAAACAGACTGTCCGCTAACTTTTGTCAAGCTGAAAACACATTTTTTAATCTCATAGGATCCCTCCAGGACTTTATTCAACAGAAAATCCGGATCGAATGCGACCAGTCTCTTTTGGGCCTGATTGAGGCTGCCGCTGCGTTGTATAGAAGGTTTTTAATCCACCACATAAAAAGCCAATAATTAACAATACTTCAAGTTATTAGGTTTAAAACCAACTATGCTGTAACAGTAGTTTAAAAACAACTATACCACGTATTCAGCGTATTACATGGGTGTGTGCACCAGCTTTCATAGCATGACAGATCCACTTTACAATGTTAGTGAGGCTGCAGTAAATTCAGTTTTCACCTTTTCAACAGCCTGTCTGTGAAAAAGAAAAAAGATGCTGAAGACTTGTGGAGAAAATGGTATCGGTAAGGACGAACAGAAAACCACTTTTTTTAATTATCTTTTTAAGGTATATGTATATATCTGTGTGGAGGTGGCACGGTGGCACAGTGGTTAACGTGGTCGCCTCACAGCAAGAAGGTCCTGGGTTTGCGCCCCGAGGTTGTCCAACCTTGGGGGTCGTCCCGGGTTGTCCCCGTGTCTGCGAGGGTTTCCTCCGGGGGCTCCAGTTTCCTCCCACAGTCCAAAGACATGTAGGTCAGGTGAATCGGTGGTACTAAATTGTCCCTAGGTGTGAATGTGTGTGTGTGTGTGTGTGTGTGCCGGCCCTGTGATGGACTGGCGGCCTGTCCAGGGTGTCTCCCCACCTGCCGCCCAATGACTGCTGGGATAGGCTCCAGCATCTCTGAGAGCAGGATGAGCAGTTTGGATAAAGGCCAGATGGATGGATATCTGTGTGGAGATTGCTGATACCACAAAGATGAATGAATATGCACACATAGCAGTTTAACGTAGTAAATAACAATAATCTACATCAGTGGTATTCCAACATGTGCCATGGAGGGCCATGTATATAAAGGTTTTCCTTCTAAACCAAGACTACACCATGTGATTTCACCCGTTAGTCTCCCCCTGTCTGGTTGAAGGTGTGTCAGACAGGGAAATCAGTTGAGTGGAATAAAAACCTGCAGACACGCTTCTCTATGACACCTGACTGAGTACCACTGGCCTACATAATCCCTCACAGAGCTCCAGCCTTTAAACTACACAAGCCTCCAGATCTGTTTTCATGTGTCTCTTAGATAACACTAACTGCATTTTACTTCCAAAACGTTAACTTAAACTAATGTCTGACTGAGTCACTGCTTGGTCTCTTAAGCGTTGCTGAACTGCAGGACGCTGTGGAAGACTTTCTGCAGTTGGGAGTGAGTTCCTGAACATTGCTATTAACATACAACATTTTTAGTGTCCTTCCCTATACTAGTGTCTCCTGCTGACTGGTTGTGCTGGTTATAATAACCCAGGTCGAGTGGGATGCCTTTCTGGAGCACTTGGACAATAAGGTGTATCAGAGCGAGACAACACGGGATCAAGGTGCTCCGGCCAGATTGGTTGCACCCGACACGCAGCTCATCAATGCCAGGACTGGAGAGTGAGTTTAGTTTTCCAAAATAACAACTTTTTCTCCCACACAGGCTAACCTCCTCAATGTTTGAGCCGCAACCAATACTGTAAAGAACCGTTTCTACTGCTGATATCCAGCACTTTTAACTCCCTGTCAGTGTCAACCTGTGACATATCTTTCATTTATTTACTCTTGTGCAGTGCTACACAGTGGGCCGGTGTTCTGACAATTTATGCTACCTTGTCAAAAATTGCTACTCCTTGCAAATGCGAGGAGTAGAGGTGACGAAGAGGTGATTTAAATACATGGGGTCAACTGTCCAAAGTCACGGGGCGTGCAGAAGAGAGGGGAAGAAGAGCGTGCAGGCAGGGTGGAGTGGGTGGAGAAGAGTGTCCGGAGTGATTTGTGACAGAAGGGTACCAGCAAGAGTTAAAGTTTCCTAGATGGCAGTGAGACCAGCTATGTTATATGGTTTGGAGACAGTGGCACTGACGAAAAGACAGGAGATGGAGCTGGAGGTGGCAGAGTTGAAAATGCCAAGATTTTCATTGGGAGTGATGAAGAGGACAGGATTAAGAATAAGTACATTAGAGGGACAGCTCAGGCTGGACTGTTTGGAGACAAAGCAAGAGAGGCAAGATTGAGATGGCTTGGACATGTGTGGAGGAGAGATGCTGGGTATATTTGGAGAGGGATGCTGAATATGGAGCTGCCAGGGAAAAGGAAAAGACGAACGCCAAAGAGGAGGCTTATGGATGTGGTGAGGGAGGACATGCAGGTGGCTGGTGTGACAGAGGACGATGCAGAGGACAGGAAGAGATGGAAATGCATGAGCCGCTGTGGCGACCCCTAATAGGAGCAGCCAAAAGTAGTAGTAGTAGCAGTAGTTTTCAGTGTTGATGTGTAGACAGGGAAAACACAAGTTTTTGGCTTTTTTCAGGCTTCTGTTTGGCCAACATGGTTTTAGGGTTAGGGTTATATCGCCACCTGGTGGTTTGGCATGCTCTGGACAGTGCATTCATTGTGTTGAGTAACGTGGTTTTACATTTTCATTTGACAGAGATTTTCTTTAGACAGTGCTTGTGTGGACGAGATCTTTTTCTAAGAATGAAGGAGGAAAAAAAAACTCGTTTTCAAAAATACCCATGTAAGTGTGGACTAGGCATCATAATGGCCCTAAATAAACTGCATTACCCACGGGGCACTGGGGGCACCACGTGACACACCTGTCCCATTCTTGCCTGCCTGTTTTTCCTCTGTTGGCGGCTAGTCTATGTAATGTTACATTAACCTTACAGTAACAGCCTGAAGGAAAACTGGACATGGAGTGATTAGAGGTGCTTAGTTTGTGTGACACACTAAAAGCAGAGAGAAGAGAAAGTATTAGATTTCACCAGGAATACAAGGAACTAAGGGCATCCTAGCCTGATGATTTCACTGCACCACACACTAAAGCTAGTCAAATATTTTTACTCTGATAACTGAAACTGTTGTCGCCTTGATTAAATAAATGTATGCTGCGAACATCAGCAATATCTCCTAGTATCTTTTATCCACGTAGGAATTCAGAATGTAAATATAAATATATGCCAACATGTGAATAAGGGGGCGGGAGGCTCTGTAACTCAATGGTTACAGCTCATACCACACGGCCACATGGTCGCTGGTTCGATTCTGTCTGGCAACCTTTGTTACATGTCATACCCCCCTCTCCCTCTCTCATTTCCTATACCTCTCCACCGCCATTGTCTAATAGAGAAGCAAAAATATTCTTAAAAAAAAACGTGAAGGGGCGTACTATCACATTTTTTTCCACTTCAAGCACTGGTGCTACCCTTCATTCTTTACAGTAAAAGATTAACATAGCTTACATATAGCATACCATCAGTGTACTGAACTTGAAAACTCAACACAGAAGGCTGGGGATCAAACTTGGCAAGAATTTGTCTCTACCATGATACAAGTGTGGCAATTCAATATATTGTGGTTTATTTTTATTGTGATACTACGAACACTGCAATACATTTTGACATTTTGTAAACATTTTAGGAAACGAGTCAAAAAGAAAAAAAGATCAATACGCATTAAATCAGAGTAATCACTCATAGCTATTGTGACACTTTGTAACAACTGCTGTTGTGGTTCCGCGCAGCCCTGTCACAATACTGCTCCTGCCACCTAGTGGTCAGACATGGGAACTACACAATGAAGCAGCGCCACTGACGTGTCTTCTTTGTGTGTATCCTTAAAAATCGACGCAGTGTGTTTGAAAATCAATAAAAATATTGGAAAGCTATCGCGATATGCAGGCGTGCATCTTATCTTAATGCCCCCACAGAAAAGCAAGCCCAGACCTCTGCTGGTGTGGGACATCACAACTCTTTTGTACAATTCTCAATTCAATAAACATGTGAACATTTCCATTTAATCATATATTCAGTTCAAAATGAGCCCAATTTGGTTAAGCCCAGTCTAATTCAAGCAACCACAAATCAGTTTAGTTCAGCTTAAATCAATATAACTTTACAAATAGAAGCAACCGATTTTAAAACAAATCAACATCCAGTAATGCTGTTGGTGTTGCAAGTGGTTAACTCGGTAGATTTAACAGTACTCCGTGTTGAGGATCATTACCTGCACTGCTGTGTTTTTCTGTGCTTGTTGTGCAAGTTTTTTTTCTGCTTCTCTGTGCGGTCCAGAAGGCTGACGTTGGACAGATACCTCGGCAAAGGTGAAAAGATTCTGCTGGTGTTGATCCGCCAGTTCTCCTGCCTCCTTTGTCGTCTCCATCTTAAAGATCTGGAGGCCAATCAGGTAAAAAAAAACACACACACACACACACAGATTTGAACCAAACAGTAGCAGAACCTCAGATGGATAAGGTGTTCAATAAGACCTGGAGTGTTTAAAAAAATCACAATAAAGAGGCCTTATGCATGCTCAACAACCCAGGTCAGGAAATCACAGAAAGGTGAATCAATTCATCTGGACACAACCTTTACTGAGAGACACGTTTCCTCACTCATCTAAGTGACCTCTTCAGTCTCAGCTGACTGCAGGTGTCCCCACCCTTATAAACAATACAGTGGTATAACGCCCGAAACCAATGACCGGTTTCATATGCAAATTGCCGTGACCATTATTAACTAGAGTTACAATAGCCATGTATACTAGTCACAGAGGATTGGGGAATAGTTGCAATCACAGCATTGTAAGATGGTGACAGATGTACTCTTAGACCCCCCCCCCTCCCCCGGTTCAGGGATGGTCATTCCCTCTTCACATAGATGGCCTCTTTTGCCCCTTTTCCAGTACATGGCACCGGCTCAACTCGACTCGACGAGTGTCGATTTCCATTACCGTAACAGTACCTCCTCAGTGTAGTTGGTCTGCATTGATTTTGGTATCCGCTCGTTTTTTTTGGGACGTCGACAAAGGTGGCACCAGAAAAGCAGTAACAGTTACCAAAATGCTGGTACTTTCCAGTAATGGAGAAAGAAAAAGTTGAGTCGAGTTGAGCCAGTACCATGTAGTGGAAAAGGGGCATTTGACTCCCCGTTCAAACCAGGGTTCCTCTCCATCAAGGATGTGCACATCCTCATCCTTGAAAGAGTGGCCACTGGTCTGTAGATGGGTGTAGACTGTGTAGATGGGTGTAGACTGTACAGCCCTGGCCTGGCGTGTTTGCAAGGCTGGGGATACCTGCAGTCAGTTGAGACTGAAGAGGTCACTTAGATGACTGATGAAACGTTTCTCCCAACAAACGCTGTGTCCAGATGAACCGATTCACCTTTCTGTGATCACAACAAAGCTTTTCTATTGAACTGATACTGTCCAAAGTGCTCTGCAAATGGAATAATGAGAAAGCAGAAGCAGTTATTTGACAACACTATACAACTGACCGGGTTTATTATATGACTGTTGTACAGCAAGAGTATCTATTTCTGTTTGTCTGGCTAGCTGGTTTTCTATCTGCCTGTCTTTCTATCAATCTGTCTATGTCTATTTGTCTGCCTGTCTCTCTTTATTTATGTATGTCTATCTCCCTATCTCTATTTATCTCTGTCTGTCTATCTACATATCAGTCTTTCAATCTTTCTGTCTCTATTTGTCAACCCATGTGTCTATTTATGCCTCTGTCTATTAAACTGTTCTTCTGTCGCTATCTGTCTTTCTGTCTGTACTTTTTCTGTCTGTCTGTCTTTCTTTCGTCACACCCGTTTATTTCCTAAACTTTTTTTGCAGAGGGCCCTGGATGCACGCTCACTCAGAGTGGTTGTAGTGTCATTTGGCTGTCAGGAGGGGGCACAACACTGGCTACAGGAGACAGGTTGTCGGTATGACATGCTACTGGACCCGCACAGAAAGGTCAGGGCTCAATCCCAGCATGCAAGGCAGGTTGTGACACATTTTTCCGCATGGATTCACTTGAATAATATGAAAGATACGAATCATATTTTGGGGTTTGTAGCTGTACAGCACATTGGGCCTGGGATCGTCTCTGAAGAAAGTGTTGAATTTTAACAACATGCTCCTCTACGGTGAATACCTGCTCGCCAATATGGAGTTCCCCAGAGGCCTTCCAACTATCCAAGACGACATGTTCCAGGTAAAAATCATCAATTCAGGTGATCGAGGGTGAAGATACAGAATATTCACCCTCGAACCTCTGAGTTCATGGTGTATGATCTATGACTGAGAGGTTGGTGATTAGAGACCCCAGACCATCTGCTTAAAAGAGTTCACATATGTAGAAAAGTCTGTAAAAGTTCTTTAAGAATCCCACATGCCATAAAGAAAACTTCATACATCAATTATCCAAACCACTTATCCTGCTCTCAGGGTCACAGGATGCTGGAGCCTATCCCAGCAGTCATTGGGTGACAGGCGGGGAAACACCCTGGGATAGGCCGCTAGTCCGTCACAGGGCCCACACACACACCCACCCACTCACACACACACACACACACACACACCTAGGGACAATTTAGTACAGCCAATTCACCTGACCTACATGTCTTTGGACTGTGGGAGGAAACTGGAGCACTTGGAGGAAACCCACACAGACATGGGGAGAACATGTAAACTCCACACAGAGGACGACCCGGGATGACGCCCCAAGGTTGGACTACCCCAGGGCTTGAACCCAGGACCTTTTTGCTGTGAGGTGACCGTGCTAACCACTGCACCACCGTGCCGCCCTATAGAGAAAGAAAAAAAACCAACAAAAAAATCCTATAGAAAACATAAATATACATTTCATACTAAAATTAAATAGTTCTCTCACATATATAGTATATTATATATAAAAAAATCATTGAGATATTGTATAAAAATTTAAGGTGTCAAAAAGTGTGTGGCATTTAAGTCACTTATAAAATTCACGCTCTGTTTAAAACATGCATGATATGGTGCATGCATCCAGAACGAACTGCATGTGAGTTTAAACAGTCAAACACAGTAGAAGTCCACAATGGGAACTCAGTCCAAAGATGAATCCTCTCTAAAGTAAGAAGATTACGGTCCTAATTTTCAGATCGCCCTGTGATGACCTGGTGGCCTGTCCAGGGTGTCTCCCTGCCTGCCGCCCAATGACTGCTGGGACAGGCTCCAGCATCCCCACTACCCCGAGAGCAGGATAAAGCGGTTTGGATAATGGATGAATGGATGGTCCTACTTTTTAACTTGATTCAGTGAGAAATCAGGACATCGACCCATTTGCTAATTTTTCCCATTTGTTAAATTTTGATAGGTTACATAACAATGAAAAGGTCTAATGCGTTTAAAACATAGCACAACAAATTTGCCCCTCGCTGATGTGATTTTTATCGTTCATTTCATTGAATGAATAAATTGTATGCTGCCATTTACTGTTTTTTTTTTGGATTAATTTATACTTATAACAATCCACTGACAATCAACTATATAGTTTCAATACATGACTCATTTTGAAGTGTCAAAGTAAATCTAGACAAGTGTATTAACACTAATGTGATTAGATAAAGTAGATTATACACATTGGCTTCATGTTGAAGTATTACAACTCATTAACAACTGCCAGTCGAATCTGCTGGACCCTGTTAGCACCATTCATCTTATCTTTCACGTTATCGCCGCTCACCACTTCCCTGAATTGTCTGTTCACTTAATGCTTGTCACACGAAAAATACTAAGAATCTCTAAAATTAATCACAATTCATCTATACAGGACCTGTGTTTTGTTGTTTGTTTTGTTTTTTTGAGGGAACTTATTTACAATATGCTGACAAGTAAAAACGGTACAATAAATTGTACAGTAATAAAATAAATTTCTTACACATTTCATCAAGTGAGACAGACAACCATATAAGATTACTCTACATAATGATATTGTATAATATTCATTTCTAATATTTTACTACATATGAAAGGGGCTACAATCATAAGATTTATTATATACTTTATACTATTCACCATATATGATTTTTATAAAACTTTGCACGCATAATCATAGGTGATTTTTCCCCCCAGACCTTCTGCATTTGGGTGGGTCAGAGGAAATGAACAGGAAAGAGCTGCTCAGGGTTCACAGGGAAATTAACTATGAGCTCACAAGTGTCGAGTTTTGTTTATAATGCTTCCAATCAAAGTTACACTGATAAAGAGCTGGAAAAGCCCACAGTAAGAACAGGCTGACACAGTGGATGTTGATAAAGTTTATGAAGGTAAAGGTGTGTATGTTATAAACTGTATGAATGTCAAAACATTGTCTTCCCTCTTTCATAACATACCTCTGGATACTAAAAGTTGTTTTGCAGCTTGACAACCTCATGCTCTCCCAATGTCCTAAAACTGGGATTTTGCAGTTAGTTTTATGTTGGGTCCATTATCTCATTTCTCACTGCCTCTTTTTCAACATCAGTTCCATTTCCAAAGGGGAAAATTATATCAGCAGCTTGACCTTTATGACTTTTTTGACGTGGTGTCATTTTTTTTACCATGTTGTTTCTTTCAGCTGGGAGGAGACTTCATCGTGGATGAACAGGGGAGGCTGCTGTTCTCTCACCGCTGTCAGAGTCCCATAGACCGACCCTCTCTGAAGGACATACTGGCAGCATGAAACAGCATACATCCCCTTCTTTCACAATATTGAAAATATCTCCTAGATAGAAAACAGAATTTAAGCTAAAACTGAAGGGTAATAGAAATATCAGCCCTGGTGATAAAGTAGAGAAATTGGACCATATTGTGTGGAGCACAGATGGGGAATCTAGAAATGGACTAAGGCCAGTGTGGGTCATGCACTGAAATACTTCTATACTGTAGGGTAGATCAAGCAACCCCCACCCCCACCCCACCCCAAGACTTTTGTTTCTCACAGTGCTACCGTTTGAAACAACTGAAACATAGACTTATCAATCAAAGTTTAATTTGACTATTTATAGCATCCTTAACAACCTTTAAAAAAAAACATGGGTGCTTGTCCTCTTCAAGGGCACTTTTCGCCTTTTCTACCCCACAGTATACTGTGTACTTCTACACTGGCTGAAAATAGGAAAAGACAAAATATTCACTCCTGGGTTTTACTTCCATGACATTTGGTCTGAGCATGTGTCACGAAATGGCGATTGTCTTATCTTATGAATAAAATCCATTAAAATGTGAAGTTTTACAAATGTGTTGTGAACAATATTAAAAATATATATATCTTGTTTAAAATAAAACAAAAAACAGCCTGTTCATCACATCCCTTTGGTAATTTGTCAAAATGGTTTGACGTCCGGCTTCCGTGGCGCCAGCTACGCTTCAGTTCAAATTAGCTCAGTTTGAACGTAGGAAAGATTTACACTTTCGCTTAACGTTAACCGGTGGCACCACACAGGTTTAGAGCCAACAACATAGAGTTAAAATGTACCTTAAAACGTACACCTACCCCCCCTGGTAACAGGTGTAAAGGTCACTCTTAAGCCGATACTTAAAATGGCGGACGGGCGGGACTGACGCTGGGCGCCAACCGCCGCTTGACGTCCCTGTTTAGACGGTTTGACCAGCAGCCCATTAACAGTGACAACGCTACGGGTTTTTTCTCCATTTGCCTTTTTTTTTCTTTAACGCTAACTAGCCACTTACCGGTGATTAATATGAGGATTTCCAATCCTCCTTTTTTCGTTTGTTTTCGTTTTGTGACAGCCAAGACAGCTGCCGAGGCGCGGGAGGGACGAGATACGGACGTTACTTTATTCAGGCTGGTCATTGCCCGATCTGTACCGGAAGCCCGATTTATTCAACGCGCGGGCAGAAATGCACCTACTTCCGGTCAGACGTTTTTTGTTTTTTTTACTGCCACGTTTTTTATTGGCGTGTTTAAATTCCACATACAACACATAAAACAAAAGAAAGGGAGGAAATAAAAGAAATATAATTTACGGTAGTGTCTAGCATTTAAATAGAAATAATGTTGTCTTTGTTTTTATTAAGTATGAAATAGAAGATTACATAATTTGTTCTTATTAAATAAATAAATAAATAAATAAATAAATAAGCGTTTCTCTTGTTTTTGTAAAGAACTTCTGATGTGGCGCTAATGAAACAGAGGATTACATTTTCCCTTATTTAATAAAAACAGTTTTTCCTGTTTTCATAAAGAATATCTAATATATGGAGCCAATATCGTCATCCATTAACAAAAAAAGGCTGGTAAAACGCTTGCATGGCTTGAATAAAGTAATTATTTAAAAAAAAAACTAAATTACCCTATTCATTAAATTATGAAAATTAAATGTATATTAATTTATACTGTGATAAATTTTAACCTAAGATACTTTTGAAATTTACCAAATTTAAGTTGACCACTAGATTTTGGTAGCATTGTTAAATGGTAAATGGTCCTTGCATTTATATAGTGCTTTTGTAGTCTATCGACCACTCAAAGCACTTTATGTATGCCACACACACACACACACACACACACACACACACACACACACACACACACACACACACATACACTGATGGCAGAGGCTGCTATGTGTAATATTTGCTAGTAATATTTGATTTGCTAATGTCCCTTACGGCTTTCCGTAGCGCCACAACAAAGTCACGTGATGTACGTAACAACGTGAGTCGGAATCCGGTCGGTGAATAAACACCCAGCACGAGAGAAGTCGTCCTTGCTTTATTAATGTTATAAGTTAACATAGCCAGAGGGCATAGATCATTACATGGTGTCAGAGTAGCGGAGTTTAAATACCCAATATGGATTCGTACGGCGTTCCAGCTCCACGGATGGACTGGGAATCGGCGAACTTACCTGAAGCATGGAGACGATTTCGACAAACAACGGAGCTAATGTTCACGGGCCCCCTGCGCGGGAAGAATGAAGAGGAGAAATGCAGCTACCTCCTGCTCTGGATAGGGGAAAAAGGGCGCGATGTGCACAACACTTGGACACTCAGCGGAGAACAAGCCAAGAAGCTAGAAACGTACTACGATAAGTACACTGAGTACATCACCCCCAAAGCAAACCCGATTTATGCCAGATATAAATTTCATGAAAAGATGCAGGGAGAGAGTGAATCCTTCGAACGATTTGTAACTGAGCTAAAGCTCCTAGTCAAAGACTGTGGCTACCCAAATGCCGACGAGATGGTCAGGGACCGCATCGTGTTTGCCACCAACTCACCCAGAGTGAGAGAAAAGCTACTTAGCCAGGGAGCTGAGCTAACGCTAGAAAAGGCCATAGATGTAGCCCGCTCACACGAGCTAGCAAAGCAACAGCTAAAGTCTATGGGCCAGGGCAGCACACATGAAACGGTGCACGCAATAGGCAGAAAGACTTACAAACCGAACGCACCCAAAGCAGCTAACGCTAACTTCAGACAAAGGGAGGGTAACGTTAGCACCGCCGCTAGGGCGTGTAGCTATTGTGGAGGGCTACACGGCGCTAAAGCCACTTGCCCAGCTAAGGGTAAACAATGCATTAAATGCAAGAAGCTCAATCATTTTGCTAAAGTATGCAAGTCTAGCTCCCAGGGACAGACAAAGTACTACCGCGGCACAGTACATGCCGTCGGAGAGAACCCAGAAGAGTACACCACTGACAGAGAGCAGGAAGAACTGTACTTCGACAACATTACAGTGGAGAGCACCGCTGTGGGAGAACAGACAGAGCTGTACATAGACTGCATCTCAATAGAGAACAACGGAAAAAGCAACGAGCAGGCTTACGTAGAGGTTGGAATTGGCACACCTCCACAGAAGGTAAAGTTTAAACTAGACACTGGGGCACAGGCCAATACTATTCCCACCAACCTGTTCCAGGCGCTGTTCAAAAATGTGACACTGAAACCAGCAATACACAGACTCACTGAATATGGAGGAGGCGCGCTGAGCGTGAAAGGCACATGCAAACTCAAATGTAAGTACAGAGACAATGCAATTATGCTGGACTTTTACGTCATTGACACAAACGCCCCACCAGTCATGGCAATGAAAACATGCCGTGACCTAAACTTGGTAAAAATAGTGATGGCTGTGAGCGAGGAAAACAATGTCACATCACAGAGCATAATGGATGAGTATGCAGATGTTTTCCAAGGAATAGGAGAGTTCCCAGGCGAGTGCACCTTCCGCGTCACACCAGATGCAACGCCGGTCGTCTGCCCGCCACGCAGAATCCCCATCGCCCTACGCAGCAAACTGAGGGACGAGCTTGACAGCATGGAGAAAGGCGGCATAATCTGTAAGGTAACAGAACCCACAGAATGGGTGAACGCACTCGTCATTGTTGAGAAGCCAAAGACAGGCAAACTTAGAGTGTGTTTAGACCCCAGAGCTCTTAACAAAGTGATACAACGACCTCACTACCCCCTCCCCACGCTGGAGGACGCCACCACAAAGCTTGCTGGAGCTGAGTACTTTAGCGTGTTAGACGCGCGGTCAGGCTATTGGGCCATCAAACTGAGCACTGAATCCTCAATGTTGACGACATTTAACACAGTGTTTGGCAGGTATCGTTTCCTCAGACTGCCATTCGGAATCGTGTCCGCTCAAGACGAGTTCCAGAGACGCGTGGATGAAACATATGAAGGATTGGACGGTGTGACGGCCATAGTGGACGATATACTAGTGTTCGGCAAGACTAAAGAGGAACATGACCAGCGTCTCAGAGCGATGCTGAAGCGCACAAGGGAGCGAGGGGTGAGGCTCAACCCCGACAAGTGTCACATATGCGTGTCCGAGGTACGCTACTTCGGCCACACGCTCTCACACGAAGGCATCAAACCAGACCCACACAAGGTGAAGGCGGTCAAGGACATGCAACCCCCACAGAACAAAGCAGAGCTGGAGACAGTCCTCGGCATGATCAACTACCTCGCCAGATTCACTCCACACCTCTCACAGATAAACTCACCCCTCAGACAGCTTCTGAAACAGGACAGTGAGTTTGTGTGGGATGCAGTCCACGACAAGGCGTTCCAAGAGATGAAGAATCTCATTACACAGCACCCAGGTCCAGTACTCTCATATTTCGACCCGCAGAAAGAGCTGCGACTCCAAGTGGATGCATCCAAAAGTGGCCTTGGGGCTGTCATGCTCCAAGATGGCAAACCAATTGCCTATGCGTCCAAGTCACTCAACAGCACTGAAGAAAACTACGCACAGATAGAGAAGGAGCTCTACGCTGTGGTCTTCGGCTGCAAGAGGTTCCACGAGTACATGTATGGACGAAAAGTGATTGTGGAGTCAGACCACAAGCCTCTGGAGGCAATACTAAAAAAGCCACTGGCAGCAGCACCACCCCGGCTGCAACGGATGATCCTGGCGCTCCAAAAATACGACATCCAAATCATCCACCGCCCCGGTAAGGACATACCGGTGGCCGACACACTGTCACGCAAGTCAATAGAACACCACGACAGTGACCTACAGGAAGGGATGGAGGCCCAAGTGCACACAGTCCTCAGCAACATCCCTGTGAGCGACACAAGACTCACAGAAATCAAGCAGGAAACAGCGCAAGATCCACAGCTCACCGCACTCAGACGAGCCACACTCACTGGCTGGCCAGACACAAAGAAAAAGTGCCCGCCCAGCATCCAGGAATACTGGAACCACAGAGCAGAAATCTCAGAAATGGACGGTATCCTGTTCAAAGGTGAGAGAATCATTGTCCCCCAAAAGCTTCGCAAGGACATGATACAGCGCATCCATGCCAGCCACCTTGGCGTGGAAAAAAGCAAATGCCGAGCAAGAGACTTACTGTTCTGGCCTGGCATGGGGAAACAGATCGAGGATGCGGTAGCAGACTGCAGCATATGCCAAGAACGGCGCAGCGCAAATGCAAAGGAACCAATGATGTCACACGCCATACCCGAGCGGCCGTGGCAAGTGATAGGCACAGACCTATTCACATGGAACTCACAGGACTTCATAGTCACTGTGGACTACTACTCCAGATTCTTCGAGCTAGAAAGACTTTACAGCTGCACCTCATCTGCCGTCATCATGAAGCTGAAAGCAGCAATGGCTCGACACGGAATCCCCGAGACTATCATCAGCGACAACGGTCCGTGCTACAGCTCTGGTGAGTTCCGCAACTTCTCACAGACATGGGGTTTCTCACACACCACCACAAGCCCCCACTACCCACAGAGCAACGGCCTCTCCGAGAAGACTGTCCAGACGGCCAAACGCATCCTGGACAAAGCCAAAGCTGAGAACAAAGACCCCTACATGAGCTTACTGGAGTATCGCAACACACCGGTGGACAACCTGAAATCACCGGCACAGCTACTGATGAGTCGGAGGCTGCGGTCCATTCTCCCATCAACAGCAAAACACCTGCAGCCACAGATCGCCAGTCAGGAGGATGTTCACAAAAGGAGAGAGGTATGTCAACAGCGCCAGCAGGCATACTACAACCGAACAGCCAAACCTCTGCCCCACCTGCCCGCAGGCACACCAATCCGCTTCCGGCAGGAGGATGGATCCTGGAGACCTGCAACTGTGGAAAGACCAGCGAACACAGACAGGAGCTACCACATCCAAACCAAAGAAGGTCAGATCTACCGACGCAACCGTCAACACCTGCGACAAAGCAGAGTGAACACTCACACTACACACACACACACTTCACAGCAGACTGTTACCAGCGCTAACAACAACACACAAGCCCATCAGCAAGAGCATGCTGAACCTCCAGACACGAACAATCAGCGACAACCAGACACACAGCCTGGTTACACCACGAGGTCAGGTCGCACGATCAAACCAAGACAAATCCTTGACTTATGAATGTTAAAAAAAGAGAATTTTACACCAACCTGTACTATACCTGCTATGTTTTGAAAAGAAATATTTACAGCGTTCACTTACCTTGTGTACCTACCTGCTGTTTGCAGTTACCAGTAATGAAATGAAAAAAAAGATGAAATGTTATTACGGTGTCACATTTAGACAGTGAAGGAAATGTTTTACACTACTTTGTTGCAGTCCAGTTATATAAGAGTTCCACTTTCATATTCTTTCTTATTAAGATTGTATTCGCTTATAAACGTGCTCAACGTGGTCTGTATCTCTGCAGAGAAAGCAACACTTTTCAGAAAAAGGGAGATGTAATATTTGCTAGTAATATTTGATTTGCTAATGTCCCTTACGGCTTTCCGTAGCGCCACAACAAAGTCACGTGATGTACGTAACAACGTGAGTCGGAATCCGGTCGGTGAATAAACACCCAGCACGAGAGAAGTCGTCCTTGCTTTATTAATGTTATAAGTTAACATAGCCAGAGGGCATAGATCATTACACTATGCAAGGCGCCAACCTGCTCATCAGGAGCAGTTAGGGGTTCAGAGTCTTGCTTAAGGACACTGTGACATGCTCTCTGGAGGAGCCGGGGTTCAAACCAGGGAAATTCCGATTACTAGATGACCCGCTCTGCCTCCTGAGCCACGCCGCCCCCAAAGCCGCAAGCTGGCTGAGGGAGCAGAGGTACAGCACCGTGGAAAAGGAGTGCCTGGCCATCAGATGGGCAGTGTACATCCAAATATTTGTAAGTATGGAACAGTAGTGGAGAATGATCCCCCAGGTGTCCTGGACCAAAAATCATTTCTTCTGTTTGCGTAGTGTTTACAATGAGATGATCGTCATCACACAATTGTACAAACTTTTTAACCCCCAAACTAAAGCCAAAAATGCCAATATCTGTGGCCATAAGTCCCAAGATGGCAGTGCCCTCAGAAAACTTGAGAATAAAAGTGCTGGGATTACTGCTTGCACAATCATTTGTATATAGTTTAAACAGAATGAGAGAATGGACACATCCTTGAGGAACGCTTGGTGTTAATGTCTTTAGACTCGGATAACGTCTGGTGCACTTGGACCTGCGTGGTTCTGTGGGTCAGAAATGAGTGATACCACCTGATGATATATGGGTTAACGGACCTCTGTCTGAGCGTACTGAGCAGGATGTGTGGCTGCAGGGTATTAAAAGCAGAGCTGAAGTCTACAAACAGCAGTCTGGCACTGGCTGTGGGGTTTTCAAGATGTTGCAAAATTAAGTGTTATTATTGCATCGTCAGTGCCACGTCTGACTTTATAGGCAAACTGATAAGAATCTAGCTGTCCATTTATGTTTGACTTCAGCTTCCATACCATCATCTTGTCTCGACACTTCATTACAACAGAGGTCAGGGCTACTGGCCTGTAGTCATTGTTTTCCTGGGGAACAGGCTTTTTTGGAAGCGGGTAATAATTGCATTTTTCCAGAGAGATGGAAACTATAGGTGAGTCAACAGACCTTTGAAAGACAGAAACCGGGGCTGCTGTAAGTTCCTCTGCACGTCTTCAAAAGGAAAGCTGAGACACTATCAGGGCCTATTGGCTTATTAGTGTTCGTCCTTTTAAACAGTCTTGTGACTTCTCTGGAGCGAATGGCTATCTCTGGAACACGATCATCAAACGTTATGGAGTTAATGACACTACCACTACTTTTGGCTGCTCACATTCTAAAGAGAAAGTATGTGAATCAAACCTAATGTAGAAGTTGTTCACGTCATTTGCCACAGTACGGCCATCTGTTGTGTGCAGTCTTTTCCTGGTGGGAGTCATGTTTGTAACAGATTTCATAGTGGCCCACAGTTTCTTCGTATTATTTGCGCAGAATTGATTCCCTGTATTATCTTTTTGCTGCGTTGAGTTTCTGGTTCAGCTCGCTCTGTGCTGATCTTAGTTACACTTGGTCCATGTCCCTGACGGCAAGCCTCTTGCATTTGATACCATCCTTGACACCCTTAGTAATGTCACACTTGTTAGGATGTTGTTTCAATGTCTTTTGAGGTATCACGTTTTTGAGGCATCACGTTAAAGTCACTCGAAACATTTTATCAATATGTATCTCTAAAGCTATGTTGCACTTATCAACATAAAGTGTGACTTCAGCTGAAACTCTCCTGAACAGATTTTTGCATTTAAGAAAACAGGGGGGGGGGGGTTAACTGTGATAGAAGAAACTGACCTTGCAATGACCATATCATGTAGATTTGTACAAGTACAATGCAAATAAAGGAATAATTTTTGAACCTATCACAAAGACACTCCTTTATTTTTGCCATGTAGAACTATCCTTTTAACTAGTACTTAAATACAAGTTCAGTTATGACCCTCCTGAAATTGTCCTCTTCAACCCCGTCAATCGCAACTGTCCTGCAGTGTGAGAGTTTGGCAGAGGTGGAGGAGATGGGATGGTTAATTTGGACAACAGTGACTTAACCTAGCCAATGTACTGGAACTGTATCTGTAGGGTCAGTCATACCCTTCTATGCAAAACCTCTCTATCAGCTGTACGCACCACCACTGGTGAATCAACGGCATTTCCCACTAAAACACACACACGCACACACACACACACACACACACACACACACACACACACACACACACACACACACACACACACACACACACACACACACACACACACACACACACACACACACACACACAATCGAAATAAGAAACTGACACATTTACCAGTGGTTTGATGGTATACTTACCAGAAAAATCAGCTTGCCTCTTTGCATGTTAATGGGGATGAGGTGCAGATGCAGAGGGCGCACTGTGAAATGCAAAGAAAACTGTAACACACTGTGACATTTACATATAACGGCTTTAAACATGCCTACCATGAAGACGCCACAGGAATCTCCTGTAGTCTGCTGAGAAAAATATTGAAAAATGGAAAGTGCATCCTAAATTAAATGAGTTTGAAATACAACTGCTAGCTTGTTTAAATATTTATGCATACTTGTATAGCCTTAAACAGCCCCATCAGTTAAGGCGTACTTCAAGGTCTCTTCCTGTTTTCGCAGTCCAGGGGTCATCCCAGATCACTGAAGACTGCAATGTGTCTGGCAAGCCGGAGAAAACACAAAACACAATTATATGTGTAATTGAATGATCGGTTCTGTAGCCTGAGAACAAGGCTCCCTGTTGAACTCGTAGCCCGAGAACAAGGCTACTTTTGGAACCTGTTGCCAGAGAACAGGCTTGGCCATAGAACAAGGCCAGTATATTATTTTTAGTCAACCTAAATATGGTTCTGTAGGCCTCATCTCCCAAACTATCAGGGCGAAGAGAGTCGAGATAAAGTACCCGTCTCCCAGCTACCAGAATAACCTGCAATGGAACTGAACAATAAAAATCTACAAATAATAATAACAACGCTTTGTGAGAATCTAATCTAGTGAACTAAACAATGAACTGAGACTGGAGGAAAACTGTAGACCGGGCTGTTCAGTCAATACGAGTAATCTGTTCACTCTTAATATAAAAAATACCACGCAACTTAAAACCTCTGAGAGGTTTTCTCCTTCAGGGGACATTTAAAGCACGAGCGGGGTAACATTCACCTCGACAATTAGATTGACCAAGACGAAGCTGCTGTGGAGGACTTGGCATTTTATCAGCTGGGAAGATAAAGTTCTGCTGTGCAGCATAACTGAATTTAAACTTATTCTGAAACACTTTGTCCATAAAGCCCATCAGCAAAGAAGATCTTGAGAGATCTTTTGATGATACATGTCAACAGGAAGAGGGGACACAAAGCCAAGGAGAACATCGCACAAGTTCAGTTTTACACAATATTGAAATAAGATGGAGGTGCAACTCAGTCTGAGCTGGATATTCAAGGAGACATTTTTTTCTCTGTATACCTAATGGAGAGTTTTCACAACAAGATGAGGCAAAGGGTTCTTTGCAAGACGACATGAACTCAGAGTCTCTAAAGGAGTGGAATGGGATGGTAGAGGTTTTATAGTAAATACCTTCAAGGGTTATAGCTTACGAAATTTATTCAGAGCAACAGGTCATGAAACGTACACATAGTATAACTTTTGATATTCTTCCACAAACATCAGAATCAGAATCAGGAACACTTTATTTGTCATTTAATTTCATGCAGTTGCGCATATGAAATGAAACGAAACAGCGTTTCCCCGAGCCCACAGCAGTGCAACACAAAGACAAAAACACTTATCCAAAAACTACAAGAGCTACAAGAACACATATATCCAAACTAACACATATAGCTTGTAATGTCCGTAGACGCCTTGTCTTACTGACATAAGAATAATTCAAGAACGAGCCGACTTCGTAGGTTCTTAACTGTGTAGCTTTTACTATCGTTCATCCGACATACAACCTTCATAACATGCGCTTCTAACTTCCTGTATACGTCAAACGCACTGCACGTACACCCGTGAGTAGGTCAAGTTAAACACGTGACCTTTCATTCATTACATCTCCCCCTCTAAGATGATTTTCTAACCTGTATATCACCCCCCTTTTCACAAAAAAAATAAAAAATCCCCCACAGTACACAAGTCCATACGCCTCACAAATCCAGCCGGATTGCAGGCTTGCTCACCCTGCCAGAGCGAGTAACATATGGTGTGGAAGTTGGCATTTCTGCTGCTCGGGACTCATCCATGTTTCCACTCTCCCTTGGAGTGACATGGTCAGGATCCCTGCTGACAAAGGTGAGTGTTTTAGGTGTGGCCAACAGGTGGCGCCTGTTCCTTCTGTAATGTTCACCTTGAGCTGTCTCCACTATGTAGGATCTGGGAGTGGAGCTCTGACTGTGAACAACTGCTGGCATTGTCCATGTTTTCTGTCCATCAAGTTTGGTGAGTACTGCGTCACCCGAGTTCAGTGGGCGCAGTGTCCGCACGCCGTTCCTGCGGTTGTAGTAGAAAGCCTGCCTCGATTTGGCTGCGGCGTCAGCGGTTTTGATCAGTTCCTCTTTAGGCCAGGCCGGTTTCAGGTTATGCTGCAATGTGGGTAAGGTGGTTCTGAGTCTCCTACCCATGAGCAATTCCGCTGGACTGGCTCCAGTGGAAGAAGAGGGTGTAGCTCTGTATGTCAACAGGGCGAGGAGAGGGTCTTCCTGCCTTAATATGCTTTTGGCTATCTGAACAGCCCTCTCTGCCTGTCCATTACTCTGGGGGTAGTGTGGGCTTGAAGTCACATGGATGAAATCATAATCCTCACTGAACCTCCTCATCTCTTCTGAAACTAGCTGTGGCCCATTATCACTAACTACAATTTCAGGGATACCAAAACGTGCAAATGTAGCCTTCAGCCTAGCTACAACCTGACTGCTAGTAGTTGTTGGTAGATTTAGGATCTCCAAAAACCTGGAATAATAGTCAGACACTATCAAGTAGTTTTGCTTTTTGTACTCACACAGGTCTATGCCAACTTTCTGCCATGGTCTGGATGGGAGCTCACTTGACATTAAAGGCTCTTTTCTCTGTGTGTTCTTGTGTTCTCTGCAGAATTGACATTGCTGTATCTTTGTTGTAATGTGCTCTGTCATTTTGGGCCACCACACTGACTGGCTAGCTCTCTCTCTGCACTTAACTATCCCCTGGTGCCCGTCGTGTATTCTGTCTAAGATCACCTCCCTCATCTCTGTGGGAATGATGATACGACTGCCTCTGATGACTAAACCATCTACCGCAGATAACTCCCCTCTCACCTGATAAAAGTCTCTGACTGTCTCCGGCACTTTATCGACATACTCAGGCCAGCCGTGTCTGATGAAGCCCAACACTGTCTGGAGCTGCAGATCCCCATCCGTGCTCTGTTTTATCTCCTGCATCCTTTGAGGTGTGGCAGGCACCTGGCACATGATGGCATCAATGTGCGCTGCAACATCATCATGAGAAGCACCATCTCCGTAGCGCTGCTCTGGGCCTCTGGAGAGTGCATCAGCCACAGCTAAAGTTTTGCCTGGTGCGTATTCAGCCACTGCATTGAAACGCATCAGCCTCATTAACAGTCTCTGGCACCTAATGGGCACATTATCCAAGTCTTTGCTGTTCATGAGAGGCACTAGTGGTTTATGATCGGTGACAAGTCTGAAATTGTCAAGCCCAAACAAGTACTTCTCGAACCTTTCACATGCCCAGACGCTGGCTAAGCACTCTTTCTCGATCTGTGCGTACCTTGTCTCTGCGTCACTCAGCCGTCGGGAGCAGTAGGCCACGGGCTTCCAGTGTTCCCCGTGCTGCTGGAGCAGAACGCCTCCCAGCCCGTAGCTGCTGGCATCTGCTGACACCACCGTAGCCTTAGTGACGTCATAAAAGGTGAGTACCGGGGCGGTGGCGAGTGCTGCTTTAAGGTCTTGGAATGCTGTGTTCTGTGCAGGTCCCCACAGCCACTCTGTCGTTGCTTTAAGCAGTCCATAAAGCGGCTGACCTACAGTGGACAGCTCTGGGACGTATTTTGCCAAATAGTTCACCATCCCGAGGAACCTCTTGAGTTCCGTCACGTTCTGGGGCTGAGGAAAGTTCTCTATTCCGGCCACTTTGTCCGGGTCAGGTCTGATGCCTGCCTCGTCGATGATATGACCAAGGAAGCGGACTTGTTTCTGTTTGAACTTGCATTTCGCTTGGTTCAGTTTGAGACCTGCTGTTTCAATGACCCCCAGCGCCTCTGCTAGGCGCCGGTCATGGATTTCCTCAGTCTCTCCATGTATAAGGATGTCATCCATGTACACCTCTGTGCCCTCTAGCCCGGTCAGAGTTTCCGCCATCTTTCTCTGGAAAATCTCTGGAGCACTCGTTATACCAAATGGAAGGCGGCAGAAAGCATACCTCCCAAATGGGGTGATGAAAGTGGTGAGCCCCCTGCTGTCTTCATGCAAGGGGATCTGGTAAAACCCACTTGCTGCATCCAACGTTGTGAAGAACTTTGACCCTGCGAGCCTTGGCATTATTTCCTCCATAGTGGGCAGCACGTATTTCTCACGTTTCACCGCTCGAGTCAGCCTCCTGAGGTCAGCGCAGCAGCGAACCTCTTTCTTGTTCGGTTTCAGCACCGGCACCATAGCGGCGCACCATTCTGTGGGCTGAGTCACTTTTTCAATAATGCCCTCATTTTCCATGCGCTGCAGTTCTTTCTTAACCAGTGGTACAAGTGGCAGCGGTATCCGTCTGGCTGTATGCACCGCGTATGGCTGGGCACCCTCCACCAGAGCTATTTTCACTGGGTCTGTTTTCAGCAGTCCACTTGAACCGAAAACTCCACTGACCTCATTCATCCGCTTCACTAGACCCATCTCCACTGCCTCTGGACGACTCAGCAGACAGCTGCCTCTCCCCTTGATCACATACACTGGAAAGGAGTATTGTTTCTCCTTGTAGTTGGTTGTGGCTTGAAACTGTCCTATGCAGCTGATGTTTCCACCTGGGCTTATGAAGCATGTGTCAGGAGGTCCCAGTTTTATGTTTGGCTTCAGCTTTTTAAATGTCCCTTGGTTGATAACAGTAGCGTCAGCCCCCGTGTCAATTGTAAAGGTTATTGGTACATCACTTATTGTTAAACTAACAGTCCAATCTTCCTGACTGCTCTCTTTGCCAACTTCTCCCAGAAAGTACAGCTGTTTAACCTCTTCAGTGACTTCTCTCACCGCTTTAGAGTGACATACACGCTCCCAATGTCCCTTCTTATGACACTTGTTGCACTTACTGTTCGTTGCAGGACACTTCCGCTCATCGGTGTGCTGCGTCTTGCCGCACCTCCCGCATTCATCTACTTTGTTGGTTGCCGGACTGCTGCCACCATGACGCTGTCCGCCCTTTTTGTTTTGGCGTTCGTCCCGCCGTCGGACAACATTGACGTTAGCCAGCTGGGCCTCTGGTTGGTTAGCTTGGAGGCTGAGCTGCTTTGTTATTGCCTCCGCCTGGCGCACTTGTTCAATAACTTTCACCAGAGTAAGGTCCGCTGTGAGCTGGAACTGACGGGAGAGCACTTTGTCTTTTATGCCCACTACCAGACGATCTCTGATATGTTCATCCCTCTTGTCCCCAAACTCACAGTGTTCAGACAGCTCATACAATGTCCGGATGTACATCTCCGCTGTCTCTCCTGGCTGCTGGCTACGTTGATAGAAGCCCGCCCTCTCATGTATGATGTTACGGCGGGGAATAAAGTAGTCGTCGAACCTTTTCAGTACGATATCATAGTCCACTTTATCACCCTCCGCCGCGAAGTCAAACGAGCTGAATATCTTTTCAGCCTCGCTGCCCATTGCATAAATCAGCGAACTCACTTGAATCTCCCCGTCGTCTTTATCCAGCTTTGTCGCGAGCCTGAAGCGCGGAAACCGTTGTTTCCACTCCGGCCATTCAACGGGGCAGTCAAACTTGAATTCACTCGGCGGATTAAACTTCGGCATGACCGCTCGTGTTCCGATACACAGACTATTCTGACACCATGTAATGTCCGTAGACGCCTTGTCTTACTGACATAAGAATAATTCAAGAATGAGCCGACTTCGTAGGTTCTTAACTGTGTAGCTTTTACTATCGTTCATCCGACATACAACCTTCATAACATGCGCTTCTAACTTCCTGTATACGTCACACGCACTGCACGTACACCCGTGAGTAGGTCAAGTTAAACACGTGACCTTTCATTCATTACATAGCTAAACTAAAAAAAAAATCACTGTCCAGGAGAATGAACGGCACCCAGGATGGCTGTCAGAACTGCCGGTCTGCATGGGCTAGCAGTTAGCTTAGCCTGCCCCGCCTCCGCGTCCTGTCAGACCACTCTTGGTGTTTCTTCTTTGGGCACAGCTCCGGTCAGGAATGTGGTCCTTGGGCCCACAGGATGCAGCAGACCAGGCTCCCTCAGCTGATCCAATGCTAGCTCTCCCAGCCAGACATCTTCGACACGCCTCCCCGCACTCCACACGACGACACTAGAAACACAGTCAAGGTTAGGCAAAGCCACCGCCAGACCGCCCTCGGTGTTATCGGAACTGCCGGTCCGCATGGGCTAGCAGTTAGCTTAGCCTGCCCCACTTCCACGTCCTGTCAGATTGCCTTTGGTGTTACCTCTTCAGGTACAGCTCCAGGCAGGGCTGTGGTCCCTGGGCCCACAGGACGTAGCAGACCAAGCTCTCCCATTCGATCCAGCGCCAGCTCTCCTGGCCATCAAATGAAGACAAACTTAGATGCAGATGTGGGCAAAGACACTGCATGGACGGTACTGGGTGAGGCTGCCGCAAACGTGAATTTGCGCCACCATCTTCCCACACCGTTGCTGAGTGAAGCCTCTGCAAACGTGAATTTGCGCCGCCGTCACACAACTCAAACATCAGTGTGTAAGATCTGAACAAAGAGTCTTTTTGTTCTGCTTCTTTCAGTGCTCTCAGTTTACCTTGTTTTTTTTTCTGTGTCGTGTTTTCCTCCAGTGAAACTGGCAATATGGGACGTCTCCTTGGACAACTTCGTAGAGTCAATTCAATCAATTCCAGAGGAGCAGTGGATGCTCTAAACGCATCCACTGTGAAATGATCAATAATTTATTATCTCTAATTGATGTTTATGTCTGGGCCGTGCCAGGACATGGAGTCTACTGAAAACAAAAAGTCCATTTTTCTTCACAAATGACCCCAATTGGGTTTTCCTTCCCTCCAAACAGATGCTCAAGTCTAGGAAAAGCGTGAGGCTGTCCAGGACAGAAGTCATGCAGAGGATAGGAGAGCTCTTTGCTCTGAGGGGAATTCTGTTTGATTCAAATCATCTCTTCAAGGCATGCAGTTAACACAGTTTCTGTCTTTGTCTAGAAGCATGAATGAAGAATCCTTCTGTTTTGACAGACCTTGGTCAGAAAGTATTCACAAGTAATTGTCACCATTACTTTTAAACTAGTGGTTTGTTTACTACATGCAGACAATGTGGATAGTGTCAGGAAAGGCATCAGGTATCTCTCTTCTGTAATCATTTCAAACACCCAAGTCAATTTTGGCGGCACAAATTCAGGTTTGCAGCAGCCGCACCCAGTGCCAGTGTGGGAAGATGGCGGCGCAAATTCAGGTTTGCAGCAGCCTCACCCAATACCGTCCATACAGTGTCTTTGTCCATGTCTGCATCTAAGTTTGTCTTTGTTTGATGACTATGAGTGCTGGTGCTGGATCAGCTGGGAGACCTTGGTCTGCCACGTCCTGTGGGCCCAGGGACTATGGCTCTGCCTGGAGCTGTGCCCGAAGAGGTAATACCGAGGTCGGTCTGACAGGACGTGGAAGCGGGACAGGCTAAGCTAACTGCTAGCCCATGCAGACCGGCAGTTCCGACAACACCGAGAGCGGTCTGGTGGTGGCCTCGCCTAGCCTGACTGTGTTTTTTAGTGTCGTCGTGTGGAGTGCGGGGAGGCGTGTCGAGAGTGTCTGGCTGGGAGAGCTGGTGTTGGATCGGCTGAGAAAGCTTGGTCTGCTGCGTCCTGTGGGCCCAAGGACCACGGCCCTGACCGGAGCTGCGCCCGAAGAGGAAACACCAAGAGTGGTCTGACAGGAAGCGGAAGTGGGGCAGGCTAAGCTAACTGCTAGCTCATGCAGACCAGCAGTTCTGACAGTCATCTGGCTGGCGTTCATTCCCTTGGACAGTGATTTTTTTTCTTTAGTTAAGATATATGTGTTAGATGGGATATGTGTGTTCTTGTAGTTCTTGGATATGTGTTTTTGTCTTTGTGTTGCACTGCTGTGGGCTGAGAGAAACAAGGTTTCATTTCATTTCATGCACTTGCGCACATGAAATGAAATGACAAAGTGTTTCTGATTCTGATTTTAACCAGTGTGTGCAAACTAGATTGGACAAGTGTTAAAGTTCTGTATGGTGGTATAAATGATATTTTTTGTTGATTTTCAGCTCATTATATATCACGGACATGGTAGGAACCATCCTCTTAGTGCCGCAGGAAGAATAAGATGGAAGAATGCTGCACTCAGAAGATATGCTGTCTTTCACGAGTGACCTCTGGAAGCCACCGGAAGCCTATGAAATCTAACAAATAATGGACACATTTGTGTCCACTATTTCATATTCTGTTTTGCCCTTTGAAACTTATCATATTTTGACAATACAAGAAGTGCTCAAACTTTTTCCAGATATTTATTCAAGGAAACTTACAGTGCCTTTTATTCCATCAACATTTTGAAATACTTAAGGAAATACATAAACCTATAACTTCAGTTTAGCATTTAGTTAGTCCGTATCCTGTCATTTCAGACAGCAGGAATGTCATTTTATACAAATGTCAGTTTCATAAATGGTACAGTTCAAGAAGACAAACAGCCAAACTGGCAGCTCTCCAGGAAAACCAGTCTAACCTCACGGCTCCTGAAAGCTCCTTTCAGACCAGCCAGCCTGGACAAACACAACTAAAGCTGCCATGGTTGAGTATACATTTAAGGCTCGGGTGGTTACACTGTGTATAGTAATGGTATAGTTATTCAGTTGTACATGTTATGCGGGTGTATTGCCATTAAAATACTTGGTAGTTATTACATTTTAGAAAACAGGAAAACAGCATTGTGCCATGCCAGCCAAGCAGTCAAACATTATAACCAAGCTCCTTTTTCTTATTAAGAAAAATGACATTTGAAACAGAAGATTTACTTTTGCACAAATTAACACAATTTAACTAGTTTGGTGTTAAAACCTGATTTTAAAATTATCTAATGTAAAATTCCTGTTGCCTCCACTTTTTCTTTTGCCCTTTGGTATATTGTTATATATGGACGGCCACAGTCCAAACACACCATGTTCAGTAAATTGAAACCTCTAAACTGCCCATGAGTGTGTGTGTGTGTGTGTGTGTGAGAGAGAGAGAGAGAGAGAGAGAGAGAGAGAGAGAGAGAGAGAGAGAGAGAGAGAGAGAGAGAGAGAGAGAGAGAGAGAGAGAGAGAGAGAGAGAGAGAGAGAGAGAGAGAGAGAGAGAGAGAGAGAGAGAGAGAGAGAGAGCGTGTCCTGTAATGGACTGGTGTTTTGTCTCGGGTGTGTTCCTATCCCAGATAGCATCTGGATGTGGGCCACTTCAGTCAATGATGCGGCACTGATGGTCTTCTTCTGGCCCTGACAAAATGGATGTGAGCCTGAAGTGGCCCACATGTATAATAGCAAGTATGGCCCAAACATCCAAATCAAATGTGGGCTTTTTTTGGCAAAGATGCGGTGCTCTCGACAACATGTAATCTGGACGTGACCCTGAAGTGGCCCGTGTGGTAAATGGTGAATATGGCCCAAATATCACAAAACAAATATGGACCACCTTTGGAAAATATGTGGCACATGCTGCAATGCAATGGCTTGGTTCTGGCCCAGATCTGGCAAACAGGAGCGGACCGCCCAAGTGCCATCATTCCACGCAGTATGTGGGCCGGATGAAAGTGTTGGGTGGGGGACGGGTCCGGGCCACAGCAATTTTGCTATCTGGGATCTTAACAACACATGCTGGGGTGGGCTTCTGGCCTCGTGTGGCTGTGAAAAGCAATATTAAAGAAAAGGGATTGCTTGTATATTTCAAATGTTTAAACTTAATTGACCCTTATCATACACGTATGCCTTTAAGTCAAAAGCCATAACATATACTTATTAACAACACTGATATATTGAGATAGTTGATGATTACAGTCATTAAAGCTGTGAAATACACTGTTCTAGCTGAATATATTTTGTCAGCAGAATAAAATAAAAACCAGAACTTAAGAGAACATCTTTAGGGTTAAGAGCAGTACCAGTGTCACACATTTCATGTTGACACAAACTTTGTCTTCTCCAAATAGACACTACGTGTGCAAAACATTTCACCATAAGGAAAAACAGAGTATGGAAAACCAAAAGAAATAATACCTGGGTTAACCTTGCTGAACCTTCACTCTCAGACTACGATGCTGTGGTCCTTTCAAAGAAACATGAAAGTTGAGTGATATAGATATAGGTAGTCCATACAGCTTGATATGACCATGAATCACTATTGTCCTGCATAGTAAACAACACTGAGTGATTGTATAGACAGAGTACACTGTAAAGTGGATGTTGTTGGTCTGTGGCCTGTGATGTCACATCCTGAATGCCCCCTGAGAAGATAAGCAGGTTTCTCATCAGTGCTTTACCCTCAGTCATGAATCTCACCATTACAATAAAGGTTCAATGCAAAGAAATGCTATCACAAAACCGAAACCAAAACCTTTTGATTACTAGCGTTGGCTGAGCGTAATAGCAAACAACAGCAGAACAATGCTGCTTCCTGTTGTGGATCATTCTTGAAAGGCTCTCTTCTCACTTTTTAATTGTCCAAACTGCAAAGAAAAATGTGAACATTAATTTCACTGAATTTTTACTAAGTATACGTGAAAACATCAATATATGTATATGTACGACTTTATAAAGAACCAATTAAAAACAGAATACCCACCGATCAGCCAAAACATTAAAACCACTGAAAGGTAAGTGAATAACATTGATTATCTTGTTACAGTGGCACCTGTCAAGGGGTGGGATATATTAGGCAGCAGGTGAACAGTCAGTTCTTGAAATTGATGTGTTGGAAGCAGGAAAAATGGGCAAGCATTAGGATCTGAGTGACTTTGACAAGGGCCAAATTGTGATGGCTAGACAACTGGGTCAGAGCATCTCCATAACGACAGGTTTTGTGGGAGGTTCCCAGTATGCAGTGGTCAGTACCTGCCAAAAGTGGTCCAACGAAGGACAACCACTGAACTGGCAACAGGGTCATTGGTGCCAAAGTCTTATTGATGTGCGTGGGGAGCAAAGGCTAGCCCATCTGGTCCAGTACCACTGAAGAGCTACTGTAGCTCAAATTGCTGAAAAAGGTAATGCTGGCTATGATAGACAGGTGTCAGGACACACAGTGCATTGCAGCTTGCTGTGTAGCCGCAGACTGGTCAAAGTACTCATGATGACCCCTTTCCACCACGGAAGGCACCTATAGTGGACATGTTAGCGTCAGAACTGGACCATGGAGCAATGGAAGAAGGTGGCCTGGTCTGATAAATCATGTTTTTTTTCTTCACATCATACAGACAGCTGAGTGCGTTTACATCATTTACCCAAGTAAGAGATGGCACCATGATGCACTATGGGAAGAAAGCAAGCCAACAGAAGCAGTGTGATGCTCTGGACAATGTTCTGCTGGGAAACCTTGGGTCCTGGCATTCATGTGGATGTTACTTTGACACATACCACCTACCTATACATTGTTGCAGACTAAGTATACCCTTTCATGGCAATGGTATTCCCTGATGGCAGTGGCCTCTTTCAGCAGGATAATGCGCCCTGCAGTACTGCAAAAATTGTTCAGGAACGGTGTGAGGAACATGACAAAGAGTTCAAGGTGTTGCCTTGGCCTCCAAATTCCTGATCAAGCATCTGTGGGATTAGCTGGAAAAACAAGTCCGATCCATGGAGTCCCCACCTCGCAATTTACAGGACATGAAGGATCTGCTGCTAACATCTTGGTGCCAGATACCAGAGGACACCTTCAGAGTTCTTGTTGAGTCCATGCCTCAGCAAGTCAGAGCCGTTTTGGTAGCATGAGAGGGACCTACACAATAGTAAGCAGGTGGTTTTAATGTTTTAGCTGATCGGTGTGTAGCAAGGATGTATTATTAGAATTTAGAAAGAAACTTTACAGACAGACAGACAGTCTTAGACAGACAGACAGACAGACAGACAGATGATCTTTAACAAGATTTTGTGAAGAGCTGTTTACCATTTGACATTAGGGTTAGTTCTATTCCATCGTTGCGACGTTTGTCTCAGTCACAGTTTCTGGATGCTCAAGTGCAATATCAAAATCTTCATCACTTTCACTCCCAGCTTCACAGTTTCCTCCTGTTTTGGGTACATCTTCCTGGCTTTCTCCTTCAGCCAACTCACAGTTGGCCACTCCACTTTCCGGTTGGTCTCTTTCCGTCTGACTCCGGAGGCAATTAACAGCCTCAGTCAAGGACTTCCCATTATCCCCCTCAGTGTTGATGGTTTCCTCTGCGTCCCATTCCATCGTTGCAACATTTGTCTCAGTCGCAGTTTCTGGATGCTCAAGCGCAATATCAAAATCTTCCCCTTCACTCTCACCTTCACAATTTCTTCCTGTTTTGGGGGCATCTTCGTGGCTTTCTCCTTTAGCCAGCTCACAGTTGGTCACTCCACTTTCCGGTTGGTCTCTTACCGTCTGACACTGGAGGTAATCCATAGCTTCAGTCAAGGACTTCCCATTCTCCTCATCAGTAATTAGGCTTTCCTCTGTGTTCAACCAAACGTCCTGCTCATATTCCTCCTTTGTCTGTTCCTCTCTTTCCTCTGCTGCCACTTGTTGGACACAAACATCAGCGAGAACCATTTGTCTCAGGATCAAAACTTTCTCTGTTACCTCTATTACTGGTTGTTCTGTCGCCATCACCTGGTCGCCAACTTCAGATGGCGCTGGTTGAGCAAGGATCAAAACTTTCTCTGATGACTCTGTTTTTTTCACTGGTTTCACTGTTTCCACTGCTTGGGAGGCCACTTCAGATGGCAACGGTTGACTCAAGATCAGAGCCATCTCAGTAGAATCCATCTGCCTTACTAGTCCCAAGTTTTCTGTTACCTGAACTGCCACCTGAGACACCTCTACCCTTTTCTGGTTTTCAACTCTCTCAGTCGCTGGTAATTGCATTACCGCTTCTATCATTTGGGTTCCAGTTTCTAACAGCTCAGGCTTTTTCAGGGTATCGGGACATGTGATCGTCTGTGTTTCAATCACTGGGTCTCTTTTCTCTGTTGTCTGTATGCTGACCTCAGATATCTCAGCTTGTCTCGGTGGTTCTGATTTGATCTCTGATCTATCTACTACTGATAGCAGGGGAGCTTGAGTCTTGGGATGCCCAAACTGATTATTATGTTTGTATTCCAAAGACAGGCTTGAAGGGGATAACATGTTGTCTATGGATGAGATTAACCCTGTGTTTTGGGGTACTACTAGGCCAGTGGTACCTGGCTGAACCATCTGGTGAGAAGTGGCTTGTGGTCTTTGCTCTTCAGCGTCTTTCGCAAGCTTCTTCTCAGCCACTTCCTTGAATGTACATGTTGAATCCTGTGCTATAATGTTTACATCTGATTCTTTTTTTAGGTCAGATTTAGTTTTGTGCCTGTCTTCTTTGTGTTCTTGAATGGAGACATCCTCTAAACTATCTGGAGCAAGAGGTGCCGATGTGTCATGTTCAGACACTTCCTGTTCAGTTGTAATGGCCGACTCTACACCAGTATCAGAAGGCCCCTCTGCTTGTCTTTCCCTCAGTGCCTCAGTGTGATCCTCAGTCATTTTCTGAAGTCCAACCTCAAACAGTTCACTTTTAGTCATTACAATTGGTTCTGATACAGCACTTGGTGATGTTGCAACTTGTTGTGCCAGAGTGACCGATTCATTCTGTGAACCAGATTCAACAACCACCGATTCATGTAATACCTCAGGGAAGCTCTCGTTTTCCTGTTGGATAACCTCCTGTGTGACAACATCATTTGTCATATCAGCTACTTCCTCCTCAAACTCCATAGTGGCAGAAAGATCCTCTATTTCATTATCGATTTCATGACAAACATCTATGCATTCTGTCTTGGCTGATACTCCAACTTCTATTGTTGTCTCAATCACTGTCTTAGCTGACTTTATGTCAGTATCCACCAACTGCAGTTGGATTCTGTGATTATCCTCAGAATGAACTGATGCCATGTGTACCATCACAGCCACATTACCTTCACCTGCTGTCTTAATTATATCGTCTGTCACAACTGGTGCTAGGAACCCCACAGACTCGACTACCTCTTGGGACTCTACCTCAGTGACCACTACATCTATCAAAGGTTCAGTAGTATCAGATGTTGTAACAGCAGCAGTGTCAGGCACTAAAGCAGTGGTATCTTTTACACTGCATGTGATTACTTCCACTGCTGGGGCATACTCAGCTTCAGCAACTTCCATCTTAACAGCAAGAAGTTCATGTTCTCTCTCTCCTTCAACTTTGAGCTCAGGAAGACTTATTTCCAGTTGGCTCTCATGTTCAACACGATCTTGTAGGGAAGCATTACAAGATTTCTTTTCCGTGATCGTGCCTTCTTTTTCCATGAGAGTCTTTTCTGTCAGGACCACAGCCTCATTTTCAACTTCATCTATGACTGAGTCAATGATGTTTTCTGTTTCAGGCACTGAGCTGTCTTCAGAAATGACTTCCTTTTCAAGTACCAGAGTGCTGGAGGCCTCAGAAACCACAGAGATGAAATTGGTAGTTGTTAATGCTGCTAACTCTTGTACGACTTCAGGGATAATAAAAGCAGGATGTTCATAGTCTATCTCTCCTTCAACTTTGAACTCAGGAAGATTCATTTCCAGTTTGGGTTCATCTGTGATTGAGGCAATGGCATTTTCCATATCAGGTGCTGCACCATTTTTAGAGACAATGTGATTGTCAAGCACATGGGCATTATTTGCCTCTGAAGTCCCAGAGTCAAATTGAAGAGCTGTTAATGCTTGTTCCTCTTTTGCTACATTAGTTGTTTGGCTTTCTTGTTCAACATGATCTTGTTGAGAAGCATTACAAGTTTCATTCTCCTTGGTCATGTCATTTTTTTGCACCTGAATTCTGTGATTATCCTCAGAATGATCTGATGGCACATGTATCATCACAGCCACATTACTTTCACTTGCTGTCTCAATTACATTGTCTGTCACAACTGGTGCTAGAAACCCCACAGACTCGACTACCTCTTGGGAATCTAGCTCAGTGACCATTACATCTATCAAAGGTTCAGTAGTATCAGGTGATGCTATAGTGGCAGTGTCAGGCATTGAAGCGATGATGTCTTTTACACTGCATGTGATTACTTCCACCACTGGGGCATACTCGGCTTCAGCAACTTCCATCTTAACAGTGGGAAGTTCACCTTCACTCTCTCCTTCACCTTTGACTTCAGGAAGATTCATTTCCAATTTGGGCTCACCTGTCATTGAGGCAATGCTACTTTCCATATCAGATGCTACATCATCTTTAGATATAACATCCTTGTCAAGCATCTGGGCAATATTTTCTTCTGAAGTCCCAGAGTCAAATTGGAGAACCTTCAATGTTTGCGCCTCAGTTGCTACATCAGCTGTTTGGCTTTCATGTTCAACATGATCTTGTTGGGAAGCATTATAAGTTTCATTTTCCATGGTTGTGTGTTCTTTCTTTTTTTGCATCGGAATTCTGTGATTATTCTCAGAAAGACCTGATGCCATGTGTAGAGCCACATTACCTTCACCTGCTGTCTTAATTACATCTTCTGTCAGAACTGGTTCTAGAACCCTCACAGACTCAACTACCTCTTGGGACTCTAGCTCAGTGACCACTACATCTATCAAAGGTTCAGTAGTATTAGATGTTGTAATAGCGGCTGTGTCAGGCATTGAAGCAGTGATGTCTTTTACACTGCATGTGATTATTTCCACCACTGGAGCATACGCAACTTCAGCAACTTCCACCTTAACTGCAGGACGTTCACCTTCTCTCTCTCCTTCAACTTTGACCTCAGGAAGATTCATTTCCAGCTTGGGCTCATCTGTGATTGAAGCAAAGCAACTTTCTTCTGAAGTCCCAAAGTCAAATTGGAGAGCTGTTAATGCTTGCACCTCAGTTGCTACTAGAGCTGTTTCGCTTTCATGTTCAACATGATCTTGTTGGGAAGCATTACAAATTTCATACTCAATGGTTGTGTCTTCTTTTTTCTGTTTTTGCACCTGAATTCTGTGATTATCCTCAGAAAGACCTGGTGCCACGCGTATCATCACAGTCACATTACCTTCACCTGCTGTCTTAATTACATCGTCTCTCACAATTGGTGCTAGAAACCCCACAGACTGGACAACCTCTTGAGACTCTAGTTCAGTGACCACTACATCTATCAAAGGTTCAGTAGTATCAGATGTTGTAATAGTAGCAGTGTCAGGTGTTGAAGGAGTGATATCTTTCACACTCCATGTGATTACTTCCACTGCTGCGGCATGCTCAGCTTCAGCTACTTCCATCTTAACAGCAGGAAGTTCCTCTTCCCTCTCTCCTTTAACTTTGAGCTCAGGGAGATTTATTTCCACTTGGTTCTCATGTTCAACACGATCTTGTAGAGAAGCATTACAAGATTTATTTTCCATGTGTTTGTCTTCTTTTTCCATTAGAGTCTTTCCTGTCAGGACCAAGGCTTCATTTCCAACTTCATCTGTGACTGAGGCAATGATGTTCTCTGTTTCCGGCAGTGAACTGTCTTCAGAAATTACTTCCTTTTCAAGTACCGGAGTGCTGGAGGCCTCAGAACTCACAGAGATGACCTTGACAGTTGTTAATGCCGCTACCTCTTGTACCACTTCAGGGATATTCACAGCATGAAGTTCATCTTCTCTCTCCCCTTTAACTTTAAACTTAGGAAGATTCATTTCCAGTTGGGGCTCATCTGTGATTGAGGCAATGGCATTTTCGATATCAGGTGCTGCACCATCTTTAGATACAACGTGCTTGTCCAGCACTTGGGCATTATTTGCCTCGGAAGTCCCAGAGTCAAATTGGAGAGCCCTTAATGCGTGCACCTCATTCGCTACATCAGCATTTAGGCTTTCATGTTCAACATAATCTTGCTGGGAAGCATTACAAGTTTCATTCTCCATGATTGTATCCACTTTTTTCTTTGTTTGCACCTGAATTCTGTGATTATCCTCAGAATGACTTGATGCCACGTGTATCATCACAGCCACATTACCTTCACTTGCTGTCTTAATTACATCGCCTGTCACAACTGGTGCTAGAAACCCCACAGACTCGACTACACCTTGGGACTCTAGCTCAGTGACCACTACATCTATCACAGGTTCCGTAGTATCAGATGTTGTAATAGCAGCAGTGTCAGGCATCGAAGCAGTGATATCTTTCACACTCCATGTGATTACTTCCACTGCTGGGGCATGCTCAGCTTCAGCAACGTCCATCTTAACAGCAGGAATTTCATCTTCTCGCTCTCCTTCACCTTTGATTTCAGGAAGATTTATTTCCAGTTGGCTTTCATGTTCAACATGATCTTGTAGGGAAGCATTACAAGTTTCATTCTCAATGGTTGTGTCTTCTTTTTTCTGTTTTTGTACCTGAATTCTGTGTTTAGCCTCAGAAAGACCTGATGCCACACGTAACATCACAGTCACATTACCTTCACTTGCTGTCTTAATTACATCATCTCTCACAACTGGTGCTAGAAACCCCACAGACTCAACTACACCCTGGGACTCTAGCTCAGTGACCACTACATCTATCACAGGTTCAGTAGTATCAGATGTTGTAATAGCAGCAGTGTCAGGCATCGAAGCAGTGATATCTTTCACACTCCATGTGATTACTTCCACTGCTGGGGCATGCTCAGCTTCAGCAACTTCCATCTTAACAGCAGGAAGTTCATCTTCTCGCTCTCCTTCACCTTTGATTTCAGGAAGATTTATTTCCAGTTGGCTTTCATGTTCAACATGATCTTGTAGGGAAGCATTACAAGTTTCATTCTCAATGGTTGTGTCTTCTTTTTTCTGTTTTTGTACCTGAATTCTGTGTTTAGCCTCAGAAAGACCTGATGCCACACGTAACATCACAGTCACATTACCTTCACTTGCTGTCTTAATTACATCATCTCTCACAACTGGTGCTAGAAACCCCACAGACTCAACTACACCCTGGGTCTCTAGCTCAGTGACCACTACATTTAACAAAGGTTCAGTAGTATCAGATGTTGTAATAGCAGCAGTGTCAGGCATTGAAGCAGTGATATCTTTCATACTCCATGTGATTACTTCCACTGCTGGGGCATGCTCAGCTTCAGCAACTTCCATCTTAACAGCAGGAAGTTCATCTTCTCTCTCTCCTTCACCTTTGATCTCAGGAAGATTTATTTCCAGTTGGCTTTCATGCTCAACATGATCTTGTAGGGAAGCATTACAAGTTTCATTCTCAATGGTTGTGTATTCTTCTTTCTGTTTTTGCACCTGCATTCTGTGATTATTCTCAGAAAGACCTGATGCCACACGTAACATCACAGTCACATTACCTTCACTTGCTGTCTTAATTACATCGTCTGTCACAACTGGTGCTAGAAACCCCACAGACTCGACTACATCTTGGGACTCTAGCTCAGTGACCACTACATCTATCACAGGTTCAGTAGTATCAGACGTTGTAAAAGCAGCAGTGTCAGGCATTGAAGCAGTGATATCTTTCACACTCCATGTGATTACTTCCACTGCTGGGGCATGCTCAGCTTCAGCAACGTCCATCTTAACAGCAGGAAGTTCATCTTCTCTCTCTCCTTCACCTTTGATCTCAGGAAGATTTATTTCCAGTTGGCTTTCATGCTCAACATGATCTTGTAGGGAAGCATTACAAGTTTCATTCTCAATGGTTGTGTATTCTTCTTTCTGTTTTTGCACCTGAATTCTGGGATTAGTCTCAGAAAGACCTGATGCCACACGTAACATCACAGTCACATTACCTTCATTTGCTGTCTTAATTACATCGTCTGTCACAACTGGTGCTAGAAACCCCACAGACTCGACTACATCTTGGGACTCTAGCTCAGTGACCACTACATCTATCACAGGTTCAGTAGTATCAGATGTTGTAAAAGCAGCAGTGTCAGGCATTGAAGCAGTGATATCTTTCACACTCCATGTGATTACTTCCACTGCTGGGGCATGCTCAGCTTCAGCAACTTCCATCTTAACAGCAGGAAGTTCACCTTCTCTCTCTCCTTCACCTTTGATCTCAGGAAGATTTATTTCCAGTTGGCTTTCATGCTCAACATGATCTTGTAGGGAAGCATTACAAGTTTCATTCTCAATGGTAGTGTGTTCTTCTTTCTGTTTTTGCACCTGAATTCTGGGATTAGTCTCAGAAAGACCTGATGCCACACGTAACATCACAGTCACATTACCTTCATTTGCTGTCTTAATTACATCGCCTGTCACAACTGGTGCTAGAAACCCCACAGACTCGACTACATCTTGGGACTCTAGCTCAGTGACCACTACATCTATCACAGGTTCAGTAGTATCAGATGTTGTAAAAGCAGCAGTGTCAGGCATTGAAGCAGTGATATCTTTCACACTCCATGTGATTACTTCCACTGCTGGGGCATGCTCAGCTTCAGCAACGTCCATCTTAACAGCAGGAAGTTCACCTTCTCTCTCTCCTTCACCTTTGATCTCAGGAAGATTTATTTCCAGTTGGCTTTCATGCTCAACATGATCTTGTAGGGAAGCATTACAAGTTTCATTCTCAATGGTTGTGTCTTCTTTTTTCTGTTTTTGCACCTGAATTCTGTGATTAGTCTCAGAAAGACCTGATGCCACACGTAACATCACAGTCACATTACTTTCACTTGCTGTCTTAATTACATCGTCTGTCACAACTGGTGCTAGAAACCCCACAGACTCGACTACACCTTGGGACTCTAGCTCAGTGACCACTACATCTATCACAGGTTCAGTAGTATCAGACGTTGTAAAAGCAGCAGTGTCAGGCATTGAAGCAGTGATATCTTTCACACTCCATGTGATTACTTCCACTGCTGGGGCATGCTCAGCTTCAGCAACGTCCATCTTAACCGCAGGAAGTTCATCTTCTCTCTCTCCTTTAACTTTGATCTCAGGAAGATTTATTTCCAGTTGGTTCTCATGTTCAACACAATCTTTTAGGGAAGCATTACAAGATTCATTTTCCATGATTGTGTCTTCTTTTTCCGTGAGTGTGTTTTCTGTCAGGACCACGGCCTCATTTCCAACTTCATCTGTGACGGAGGCAAATATGTTTTCTGTTTCAGGCATTGAGCTGTCTTCAGATATGACTTCCTTTTCAAGTACCAGAGTGCTAGAGGCCTCAGAGCTCACAGAGGCGACATGGACAGTTGTTAGTACTGCTAACTCGTGTACCACTTCAGGGATTTGGTTTTCATCCTCAAGTTTAGCATTCTGTAAGAATTCCTTAGTGACACCTTTTTTAATTTCCAGAGGTTGTTGCACCTGTACCTCAGCTTCACTGTTACTTTCCTCAGTAACAGAGGAAACAGCCTTGTCTGTTGTTCGTGCAGGTTCAGCTCCCTGTGTGGGTTCCTCTGTAGCTTTATCAATTTTTTCTTTAACAGCTGAAGCTGAGTTTGTTTGTTTGTTTGTTTCATCTGTTTCAGAAACTGCAGCTATATCACCTTCAGATGCTAGTTGTAGGGGCACAGTTTCCTTTACTTCAGATTCACACTCCACCAGAGGTTGGCTCTCATCAGCACATTCCAGTTCTTGGACATTTTCTTGTGGCTGTAAAATGTTGACCTGAAAAACCTCGTCCATAGCAATTTCAGCAGTATTAAACTCCTCAGTGGTCTCTTCAAATACAATTTCTGTGGAAATGGCTTGAGTCACTTCAGACACACACTCTGTCTGGACTGTTGAAGTATCCTTCTTTACGGCATCAAATTCCTCACCACTGAGGCCTATGCATATGCAAACAGCATCTTTTTTTTGGTGTGCTCCTAGAATAGCTGCTCTTTGTTGAACAGAAGTTTCAAGTATTTCAGCAGAGGCAGAACCAACTATTTGCTCAAGCATTTGATCGCTTGAGGACATCAAGATTGCATTTGGTGTAACGGAGATGGTTTCAATAACGTGATGCAGGAGGGCATCGGTTTCTTTGACGTTATACTCTGCTGGAACCGGTGTCATGTTACCAGATGTTTTTGAAGAATCTGTCAACTGAGAAACTGCTGAGACCATCTCTGTTTCATCTGCCTGGGTGAAATCTACAGGCTCTGCTGCTGTGACAGCCTCGGACGTAAGCTCTATTACATACTCTGCGATAGTATCATCTCTAGCTGCCTCCTCAATGATGGAGGCTGGAGTGATGACACTTTCCTCAATTACGCCTTCCTCCGGGATGTCACTTAGCTGCTGATGTTTACTGACAATCTCTGTTAGGTCATCAAACTCCATACTCGAAACAGGATCTGGGGATGCCAGATTTTCTAAAGCATTTTCCTTATCAGGAACCCTTTTGGGTTTAGCAAGTGGACTATCACAGGAAAGAACTGGTTCAGTTATCTGGCTGAAGTAGTCTTGTTGTAGTTTATGGTCTTTTCCTGCTGGAGATGTGTGACTTCCTATTACTGCCTGTGTTTGTACTTGATCCTCTGTCACCAGTGTGTCAAACTCAGACAAAGGAACCACAGCTGGTGTCTCTGAGTCTTCATCTTCTGACTCTAACCACCTCTCAGCGTCATCTGAAGATGGTTGGTCTTGCTGCTCAGCAGGCTTCCTCATTTTGTGTCCTGGGAGGAGTTTCTTTATTGAAAAGGATGACTCATCTTTATTGATTTCACTTTCTGATGGTATGTGATATCTGCTTTCCTCCTCATCTTTAGATTTCCTTTTTGGGGTAACAAGTTTTTTCAGTGATTTCCATGTTGACCCACCATCGCCCTCTGAGGGGCTTTCTGCTTGCTCAGGGGAAGAGGGTGATCCCTGATCTCTTTCATGAGACATTTCCACAGTGGGTTTTAACTCACTATCTGGTTGGTTAGCCTGTCCTTCATTTCTAGGCATCTCGTTCTCAGAGTCAGTTGTGTTTTGGCTCCTCCTCCTTCCAGATCCACACAAAAGGGCCTCCCAGGAAACAGATGAATCTGTTCTTCTTTTTGTCTCATCTGCACTGAGATCTAGTAGTTGTTCTTCTTCATTAGGCTTTGGTTCCTCTGGTGTGCCTGAGATTACTGCTTCTTCATTACCCAGATAAGACATTTTCAGGAGCTTTTTAGGAATCATCAGTTTTTTAAAGGAAGCCCAAGTGCTATCTTCCTCCTCTGCTGCTTTCACCAGGGATTGTTCAGGACTGACTTTGGTCTGACACTCTGCCAACTCTGTAGATGATTGAAGGTTATCAGAAACATGTTCACCAGAGTCTGTGTCACTTGATTTTCTGCTTCTCTGCCTTTTGGAGATTTTCTTAGACCCAGAAAACAGCCTTTTAAGTGGACTATCTTGAGCCTTGATCTTCTCTTGAGAACTCTGAAGTGCACACTCAACTGTTGATGGTTCTTTGAGAGCTGGTTCTCCTTCAATGGTATTTGTGATCATCTCGGGAGCATATGTAGTTGGAGCTGTGTCTGATGTTGCATTTGCGAGTTCCTTTTGTTTTAGTTCCCCCTCAACAACTGCATTAACCTCCTCTTTAATGTGCTCTTGGTTTTTTCTGGCTTCTTCTGTCTGCTCTAGATCCGCCTGTTCCCCCACATCAGCCAGTTCCTCCTCAACTAGCTCCTCTTTTTCTTGTTCTGCGATTTTATTTTTCTTTCGCAAACTAGAAAAGATTCTTGTCTTAAAAAACCTTTTAATGGGAGAAATGACCTCCTCTTCATTTGGGCTGCTTAGAGATGTGACTCCAAGTGTAGAGTCTTTTTCAAGTTTTGTTTCATGTACACTTACAGGGGTTGACATTGCCAATATGTCTACAACTGTATCATCTATATCTTCCTTGCCAATATCTGTTATTTGTTCTATGTTTTTTTCCTCAGCTGTCTCCTGAATGTCCTCTGATGTCATGTCAGTCATTGTAAGGCAAGTTGTTGAATCATTATCAGGAGTCTCTTCTGCAATGTTCAGATCAATATCCTGTTCAGCATTCTGACATGGGGTTTCCTTCATGGCGTCCTTGGCTTCCTCTACACTGCTTGGCTTTCGCTCATCCTTATCTATGGGTGCACCTGATGGTATCTCAGCCTGTTCGCCTGTACTTTTCTTAACTGTCAATTTTAAACCAATGTTGCTAAAGAACCTCCTAAAACCATTGTTGATTTCATTCAGCTTTGCCTCCTTTTCGCTCATATTTGGTGGTGCTGCTTCCTCGGGATCCTGTGACTCCTTTTCCTTTATCGCCATGTCTCCTAATAGAGTTTCTTCATCTCTAAGGAGCTCTACCCTCGCTGGAACATCATTGTTCAGAGAGACAACAGCTGCGCTTGTGTCACAAACTGAGAAGAGGAAACAAATATCAAATTACAAGCTAATTTTAAATGAATGGATTGCAAGGGATGAAAAGGAATGTAGCAAGAGCATGAAATTGTAATTATAATCCAACAAAGCATGTATTCCCTAAGGCTATCAAATCTATGTTTGAAATAAACCAAAACTGTTGTTACCTTCCTCAACAGCTTTGTCCTCACAGAGACGAAGAACCTCTGTTACAGGGTCATCTGCCCTTCCATTCAGCCCGATGATCAGTCTGTTGTTTTGAGCAGGCTGGGGGGAAGAAAAAAAACAGAGCCAAAAAAGGTACAGTGTAACTTTGCTCCTGTCTTTGTGAACACAACAACTTGGCGTTGACGTAGCTCAATTCACTGCAAAGATGCAAATCCCCTTTTTAAACTGTCAAAAAGAATTAAAAACAATAAGGGGTTACCCATCGGCCATTTACGTAGTCACAAATAATCCAGCCATATCCAATATCTTAGTGTGGTGGGATTTATTTACGTGGACGGCTGACACCAGTTGAAAACACATTTCAAGAAACCTTTTCTTCATAGTTGGCAATACACAAACACAAGGCTGAGGATGTGCACTTCAAATATCACAATATGAAGAATGTGTTCCCTGCACAGACTGTTTGTCTGGGGAAATGGGTCAAGTAAGACCTACTCTCACTCAAAAGCTATCAAAGGGCCTTTGAGCAAAACAATGAATTCCCAATGGCCCAAAATAGATGATGTCAATGACTGATGTATTGATTAACTTCCAGCTGTAATTGTGTGCGACTCTTGCAAGCCCCACATTCATTATGACATAGGAAATAACGTGGTTCTTGTCGACTGGCTTGCTTCCTGCTGCTTATTATGGTTTTCATGTGCTTTTCCAAGTTATGTTTTCACACACGTAGCAGTTTTCCTCTATTTTTATTTTTTTTACATCAATCCCAGATAGCATCCGGATGTGGGCCACTTCAGGCAATGACGCAGCACTGACGGCCTTCTTCTGGCCCTGACAAAATGGATGTGAGCCTGAAGTGGCCCACATGTAAAATAGCAAATATGGCCCAAATATGCCAAATCAAATGTGGGCCTTTTTTGGCAAAGACGCGGTGCTCTGGGCAACATGTAATCTGGATGTGACCCTGAAGTGGCCCGTGTGGTAAATGGTGAATATGGCCCAAATATCACAAAACAAATATGGGCCACCTTTGGCAAATATGTGGCACATGCGGTATTGCTATGGCTTGGTTCTGGCCCAGATCTGGCAAACAGGAGCGGACCGCCCAAGTGCCATCATTCCACGCAGTATGTGGGCCGGATGAAAGTGTTAGTGTGGGACGGGTCCAGGCCACAGCAATTTTGCTATCTGGGATGGAAAGCTGAATGTGGAGGTGGATGATTTCACTTGCTTAAGAACCGGCAAACACATTGGCGGAATAACAGAGTACTTTGAAGTGAGGCTGATCACTATACCATGTCTGTTTTGAAATCTAATCTTGTGGAACAAGAACAATACAAGTCCAATTGAACACCATGACTAATAACTATAGCAGTCTGCCTTTGTAGTGAGTCACAATTTCACTACACAGTAACACTTATTATAGTTTGTTTTTCCTTCGCAAAGGGAGAAATTTTAATTTCTAATGTCAGATTGTAAATACTGTAATTGCATAATCTTATATAGTGATACTTCCATCCATCCATCCATTATCCGAACTGCTTATCCTGCTCTCAGGGTCACGGGGATGCTGGAGCCTCTCCCGGCAGTCATTGGGCAGCAGGTGGAGAGACATCCTGAACAGGCCGCCAGACCATACTTCTTTGTTATAATTATTTTATCTTTTTATTTTTAACATCTGATTTTTTCAAAAAAATTTTTTAATTTGACTTGGAGATATTTTATTGATCCCCATGGGGAAATTACACTCTGCATTTAACCCATCCTAACTGTGTACCTAGGAGCAGTGGGCAGCCACTGTGCAACGCCCGGGGACCAACTCCAGTTCTTCTTTCCATTGCCTTTCGTCAGGGGCACAGACAGGAGTATCAACCCTAACATGCATGTCTTTGTAATGGTGGGGGAAACTGGAGCACCCAGAGAAAATGCACCGCAGACACGGGGAGAACATGCAAACGCCACACAGAGGACGACCTGGGATGACCCCCAAGGTTGGACAACCCCGGGGTTCGAACCCAGGACCTTCTTGCTGTGAGGCGACAGTGCTAGCCACTGGGCCACCGTGCCACCCTTAATCTGTTATGTCATATTCTTTAGCTTTTGTGAAGGTGAACTGGTGCATATCATTGCCACGATGCTGCCACGCTGCACTGTTGTGCATTTGACAAGTACTTGAATCTTGAAATTCATTTCAAACTCTTTTCCAGTTTCAGAGACATCCATTTACATTAGATTGCACTTCACTGATCACCCCAGAGGAGGTTTCATGTTCATTTCAAGAAGGAAAAAAAAAAACAAACAAAGAAAAACAACAAAAAAAAACCCAGGAAATTGAAGTTTTGCTCTCAACTGTGTTGAAAATGACGAGTCATCGCTGAGCTCAAGTATGAAACGAGACCGACTCCTCCGACCTGGGCATTCAAAACCAAGTCAGGAGATGATTAATTAATTAGCCTAGTTGAAGACAATTTATTCAGGTGGTCCAAGTTTGCAGAACTTGGTTCAAGATAATGGAATTAACATTAAATGACTTGTTGTGGAGAACGTTTTTGTTTTGTGCATCGATTCCACCAGAACCGAGCAAATCACCTACGCCCCGAGCTGAACCGCAACTGATTTCAAGTCTTTCAGGAAGCGATATCAGGGAATCAACCGGATACGGTGACGACGTCTGACAAGACAGAAGTCACATGCGGCTGTCGGGATGGGGGGCTGTCTGATGGACCTCCATCTCAGCAGAGGCGACGTCAGACAGGAGGAATCGATGGAGGCCTCTGCAAACAGCAGCAAAGAGGAAGTTTGCTCTGTCCGCCGGGATCAGACTTTCTCAGGCTGCTTCCAGACTGAAAGTTCATTACTCGCCTGTGCTTTTCATCTCAACCACACGCAACCTGCTCGGTAGGCAAACTTGATGAATTAAAATGAAAACTCCTGATCAGATGAACGATGCGCTGGAGCGCCAGTTCGTCTTTAACAATACTGGAGAAGGTGCGTGACCTTTCCTGTCACGAACAAAGGCTTGTGGAAAATATTACTATCACAATAATCACAGGGCAGATTTTTCCTTGAATAACCTTCTATATCAACAACAACAACAACAACAACAACCTGCTTCCATATGTAGAAATACCATGTTCAAGAATCCAGCTGAGGTTCATCACACTGAACTGTTTGGTAAGGGAAAGTATAAAACCAAACCAAAACTAGTTTTCAGATGATACTGCCTCACATATGTCACATTTTGGGAGAGATTTTAGGATTCTAGTTATCATTAATTAGACATCTATCTATCTATCTATCTATCTATCTATCTATCTATCTATCTATCTATTTATCTATGCTGCTGGTTTGTAGAATGTAGGATAGAGGTATGGAGGGCAGTAGTTGTGGGACGGTGACAGGAGTTATCTAGATAGAGTTTAAGTTGTGTTATGTTGTGTTGTGTTATGTTGTGTCATGCTATGTTATGTCATGTTGTGTTATGTTGTGTTGTTGTGTTAAGTTATGTTGTGTTATGTTATCTGCTGGTAGCCCTGCCACTCTTGCAAAACAGTTGCACAGGTTCCAAGCCATTGAGTCAAATGGGACAAGGACTTTTAAATCACTCAGTTAAATGGAGATGTTGGCAGGCTGCAGCATCACTGTCGTTATCGTTCAAAGAGAGGAAAAGTCAGCATCGACCCACCGTAAGAACTGCTCCGTATCATAAAAAACACAATTACACACACACACACACACACACACACACACACACACACATACACACACAAAACCAATTGCCATTGCTAATTAACCAATGCATGGTCACTGATTGATGCATCAGTATTGATGCATAGTTACTGTATCAGTCTTGGTGCATCGCTGGCGCATATAAAGAGTGGTCGCAGCCACTTACTCCGAGCCAACCGCCGTTAAAAAGTCATTTGAATAAACAAAATATTACCCTTTCTTGGAGATTCTCCTCATTTTGAACACCATCCACAAGAACACTCTCCTCCTCCTCCTCCACCACCACCGCCGCCTCCTCTTCTCCCTCCCGCGGAGCAGACTGCGTGTCTCCCATCCCGCCCGCAGCACCGCCGTGTCTGAGGTGAGTCCGCCGGGCTGACGGACCGATGGAAATATCCGAACTGCGTCCAGAACGCGCGGCTTACTGCGGCGGCGGCGAGTCAGGACGGTGCCAAGTGGCGCAGCCCAGCTCCTGAAAAGCCCTCTGAGCGATACGCCTCCCCGCAGCATCACATGAACTTAATCGGAGCCCGGCCCGGTGCCGCTGTTGCGCCGCTTTCCTGCTCGGCGCGGAATCCAGCACCCTCCCCCCCCCCCACTCCCCTTCGCGTGAACGCGCATGTGCGTCTTCTCTGTGCGTTCCTGGCAAAACGAGTGTTTATACGGTTTCCAGCACCCAGAGAGGAAAGAGCAGAACACCACAGGAGGAGCAGAACTCATCTTACGTTTTAGGGTTCAAGTGCAACGCGAACCTCGGAAAGGTGACGCATAATGTGCCGCAACACCCACAATAATGAACTGCAAGAGCGCCCGAATACGTCATAGTTCCCAGGCAATACGTTTATGTATTATATTATCTAATAGCAATGAATGTATGTATGCAGCTCAAAGTGCTTTACATTTAAATCGTTAAGACAACAAGAACAAACAAATACAACGTACTACAAAAATTAGTAGAATACATTTAACAAAATAAATAAAAGTATGACTTGATTAGGGGGATGAAACACAAGATAAACGGGATAGCTAAACGTCTTACGGTAAAGATAGACAGACACGTGACCTGGGCAGCGGACAGGTGGGCGGGGCCTTCCACCATGATTGGCGCGTTAACACGTCAAGGCAGGTTCCCGCTTTGTTTGGGGAGGACTTGGGGCACGATGAGGAGACCTGCATTGGAGGATCTGAGGGCTTTAAGAGCTTGAGAGGATATTAAGGAGAACATCATCATCATCATCATCGTCATCAGTTCCGTAACCCATGGAGGTGGTAGGAGCACAGCTGATGCCTCAGCAGGTTGAGTCATCATGGTGTTTCATTACGGGGAGTACCTGGTGGTCCCGGTCTCCTCTCCAGGTATGGATGGCCGTTGGTTCACAGAGGAACTCATCCGTCCTTTGACAGGTTTTGGTTGTAGTCCTGCTGGGTGTCTACACACCCTCCTCACAACAACCCGAGGGTTGAAGCGGGGCTGCCGGTTTAGTCGCCGACGACCCGGCGGACGCAGTTTAACGTCGTACCCAGGACACAAATAGAATATGAAGGTCAAACTCAGGTCCTACGTCATTAAGAGCCTTGTATGTAATTAAAAGTAAGTAACATTTTATTTACACAGCACTTTTAAAAACATAGCTACAAAGTATTTAACAACCAATACGGAAAATACGAGTAAATACATAAAATAAATGGAATGAGGTGTCCGGGTGGCGTGGCGTGGCGGTCTATTCCGCCGCCTACTAACACGGGGATCGCCGGTTCGAATCCCCTTGTTACCTCGGGCTTGGTCGGGCATCCCTGCGGATGGGAAACCGGATGTGGGTATGTATCCTGGCCGCTGCACTAGCGCCTCCTCTGGTCGGTCGGGGCGCACGGGGGAGGGGGACTGAGGGGAATAGCGTGATCCTCTCACGTGCTACGTCCCCCTGGTGAAACTCCTCACCGTCAGGTGAAAAGAAGCGGCGGGTGACTCCACATGTATCGGAGGAGGCATGTGGTAGTCTGCAGCCCTCCCCGGATCGGCGGAGGGGGCGGAGCAGCGACCCGGATGGCTCAGAAGAGTGGGGTAATTGGCCAAGTGCAATTGGGGGGGGGGTGCAACAACAACCAAAAAACAAAAAAAAAGATACCAAGAGTTTCATTGGTAGGTTTGATCTTTAAATGAAGTGAACCATAAACTGATCAACCGCAGTGGCAAAGTTCTCAGGCCCAATTAAGAGAACTCCAGTTTTGTCGGGGTTTAGATGGAGGAAATTAAAAGGACTTTAAAAGTCCCCCCTCCCCCTCCTCCCCCCAGCTATCGCTTGTTTGCAAAGTCTGAGACGCTTCACATTTGTTATGGTGACATCTTTAGGTCACTGGGTGGTGCCCTGGAATGCACATGCTTGTAGTTACAACAGGGGAATTTTCACCCCCCCCCCCATAACAATGATTGAATGGCCTTCATCAGGAGGGCTTGTCCAAAATGGGGGAAAAAAATAATTTCCACAAGGCAAACACATTTTTTATTGAAGGTCAGATGACAGTTCCACAAACAACTGGAATAAGGTCTAAACCAGCCAATCTCAACCGGTGGGCCGCGGCCCACTGGTGGGCCGCAGAGCACCACCCAGTTGGCCGCGGAGGTACTGCCCAAATAGTTAGCCAGAATGAAAATATTTGTCTGTCAAGTAGTGATTTCACGTCTAATTACACAATAGCTAAATGGCCCAGGGATTTGTGTTGATATATATATTTTTAATTAAAACACGCAATCTTTTTTTTTACATTAATAAATAATGAAAATAACTGCACATGACTCGAACGTCATCAGCTAGAGACAAACGTTGTGTTGCTGTTAGTTCCGGTGTCTGAAGGAGAGCGCGAGCAAGCGTTTCCACTTTTATTTCGCCTACAGTAAAACGATGGATCGGTTTTTAAAGAGAAAGGGTGATGGCGGCGAGACTTCTGCAACAGCTGAGATACCGAAGCGTGCGGTCAGAAAACACGACCCTGAATACACTAAGTTTGGATTCACAATGGCGGGTAGCAGGGGCGATTCTAGGATCAGAGCTTTAGGGGTGCTGAGCACCTAGAGTGCTGGCCGGCCGGGCAAGATAAATTTGGGGGGGGGTGGATCAAACCATTTTCGAAGCATGGGGGGGTGCTGTATTTTTGTTGTTAAAATATTACGTTTAAACCATATACTGGATATGGTTTTGACATTTCTTCAGCTTATTAAACATGGACATTGTGGTGACCCACATCTATATAACTAGAGACATTCACCTAAGAGGACGGTGTACCTTTAAGGGAAGAGGCGAGGGGTCAGATAATGCACTTCCGCTTCCGGTACACAGTTCAGTGTCGAATGTATGACATGCGAAGTTGGAGCTAGTAAACTACCTCGACTACGTCTACTCTCACGTCTCCTGTCTCGTTGTTTTCTAACTCCACAACATACAGTAAAAAAAAAAATCTCTTCAATTTTAGGGGTGCTGGGGTTCAATTTAGGGGTGCTGCAGCACCCCCCAAAAATGGGCTAGAAACGCCTATGGCGGGTAGTGATGCAGAGCCGAAAGCACAATGTGCCGAATGTGGTGAAGTCCTCTGGAATGACTCGTTAAAACCATCCAGGCTGCAGAGACGCTTAAACACAAAACACCCCGGATGTGCTGGAAAACCAGAAGAATATTCCCGAAGGAGGCGAGACGGGCTTCAAGCACAACACAAAGCCACAAGTCACTGACGTCAGCAGCGCAGCTTTATCGCTGGGATTTGTGAGATACAGCTGGGACGGTAATTTTCATGGAGATCTACTTTTTTTTTTTGTTTTTGCAAAGAGCTTCTTACCAGAACCACGGCGGACGAACGCTTCCGCTGCCTTGATTATTACGTCACGGAAAAGGGACTAGACCGGAAACATTGTATCGGCGGTGTTGTCAAGCACATCCAGCAGAGGGCGCCGTTGGCGAAGTGGACGCACTGTTTCCTACATCGGGAAAATCTGGCTACGAAGATGTCGCCAGCGTTGCATGACGTCATGAACGTGGCTGCGAAAACTGTCAACAATATCAACTCCCGTATTTTCGTAATGTTTGTGTGTGTGTGTGTTAGTTAGTGTAGATAGCGGGACCGAAAACTAAAGCACTTATGATCCTAATTCTTTTTGGAGGTGGTAGGTATTGTCTCAGAGAGTAAGGGGAAAAATCCCAGAACATTAAAATTATGCATAATTATGCATAAATGTGCAAAATATGCATTTTTCTAAAAATGGCTAAAAACCACTTTTCTCGGCATTTCAGATGATTCTGAGCATCTTTGATTTTTTTACCTATATAAAAAAAAATTTCGGGGACTTAAAAATGTTTTGGCATTATGCAAAATATATGCTTTTTTTGGAGGTGGTAGGTATCGTTCTAGAGAGGACCAGAAAAATAGCAGAAAATTAAAATAATTATAATAATTATGCAAAATATGCATTTTCTAAAAATCACTTTTCTCGGCATTTCAGATGATTCTGAGCATTTGGGGGGAGGGAGTTGGAGTGGGGGGGGGTTTAGGAGCAGGGGGAAGGCGGTTAGCTGGCAGGATGAAGAGGAGGGAGATTTAGACGGGTGGCTAACCAAACCGCTACATTGTAGCGGGGTTCTTCTAGTATATATATATACACACATATATCGTAGCGAATTCGGGGGGCAGTCCGGGAGACCGTCGCCACAGCCGGGACGCGAACCCGTGGCTCCCACACCGCAAGCGACAACGTTAACCAGTCGACTAAAGGGTCCGACCCGTTAGTCAAGGACCAACGTGTCTAGTTATTCATGCACGTTACAATATAAACGCAGTCAGCTCGAGAAGTTTTGCTGCTCTGTGTGAGAGGACGGATGCAGATCATGTGCAGCTCTTGTATCACAGTGAAGTAAGGCGGCTTTCAAGAGGACCTGCTTAATCGCCTGTTTGAACTGAGCAAAGAAGCGCACGCATTTCTTGATGAGAAGCAGGCCCCTCTGACAGAGCATTACATCGATGATGACATTTGTGCAAAACTAGCCTACTTCTCATGTCCTACCTAGCTTGCTGCCACTGCGACCCAACCCCGGAAAAGCGGCTGACGTTGAGACGAGATGAGACTTTATCTAGACACCCTAAGTGCTTCACAGTGAAGGGGGTAACTCACTTCAACCACCACCAATGTGTAGCACCACCTGGGTGATGCACGGCAGCCATTTTGCGCCAGAACGCTCACCACACGTCAGCTTGAGGTGGAGGAGGAGGAATCATTAAGCCAATTACAAGGGGGATGATTAGGTGGCCAGATGGAGGGGGCCAGATTGTGAATTTTGCCAGGACACCAGGGAACCCCCTACTCTTTTTAATGATGGCCATGGGATCTTTAATGACCACAGTGACTCAGGACCTCGTTTTAATATCTCATCTTGTCTGCTGTCCTTAGACCCTCTCATCGGATAAGGAACAACTCCCTAAAAAAACCCTTTTAACAGGGAGAAAGTATGGGAGGAAACCTCAGGGAGAGCAACAGAGGAGGGATCTCTCTCCCAAGACGGACAGACGTGCAATGGATGTTGTGTTTACACAATTTACAGAACACAACACTGAAAGAGGATAACAGGATTATAATGGAATTATGAAATATATGAAGAATATGATGAGGAGGATGCCAAGCAGTGTCCAGATGCCACCAAAACAGCCTAGGACCTGAACCACGCCACCACCATCACCATGTAGACCTGACAGGAGGACTACACATACACACAGGGGAGCCTCACATCACACCATTCACATACACAGGAGAAGAGACAAGAAAAAACATTAGTCACAAATCTGAGTGAGAGAAGGATATAACACTGAAACAGGATAACACAATTATAAGGATTTATAAGATATATATTAAAAAATGTGATGAGGAGAATGCCAAGCAGTGTATCGTACAGTATAATAATAATAATAATTTTCATCCATTCATCATCAGCTGCTTTTCCGGGGTCGGGTCGCGGTGGCAGCAAGCTAAATAGGGCACTCCAGATGTCCCTCTCCCCAGCAACACCCTCCAGCTCCTCCTGGGGGATCCCAAGGCGTTCCCAGGCCAAAATGGGTATGTAGTCCCTCCAGCGAGTTCTGGGTCTATCCCGGGGTCTCCTCCCAGTTGGCTGTGCCCAGTAAACCTCCAAAGGAAGGCACCCAGGAGGCATCCTAATCAGATGCCTGAACCATCTCAGCTGGCTCCTTTTGATGCGAAGGAGCAGCGGCTCTACTCCGAGCTCCCTCCGGATGTCCGAGCTCCTCACCCTAAGGCTGAGCCCAGACACCCTACGGAGGAAACTCATATTTCCTCCACCCTATGGAGGATATATATATATATATATATATATATAGAGAGAGAGAGAGAGAGAGAGAGAGAGAGAGAGAGAGAGAGAGAGAGAGAGAGAGAGAGAGAGAGAGAGAGAGAGAGAGAGAGCGAGCGCATGAGAAGCTAAAGAAATACCAAGGGCTGAGGGAAGAACTAGATCGAATGTGGAAGGTGAAATCCACAGTAGTTCCAGTGGTAATAGGAGCACCAGGGGCTGTGATCCCCAAACTGGGAGAGTGACTCCAGCAGATTCCAAGAACCACATCTGAGGGCTCTGTCCAGAAGAGTGCAGTCCTAGGGAACAGCTGAGATACTGCACAGAACCCTCAAACTCCCAGGCCTCTGGTAGAGGACCTGAGCTTGAGGAAGACACACACCACCCAAAAAAAAAAAGGGGGGTGCGAGAGAGATTCTTATACACACATATACGCACATTTAATAAGTTATGACATTTCTAAGCCAGTCTATGTCTGCTTGTGGATTTTCTTTCTCCACATCGGTAGCAGACATAACTTGGGTCATCTAGCCAGAGAGCATGACATATTCCTCATAGTAATCTAAATTAACCCGTTACAGTTGCTCTATATTCCAACGTCTTTGCTTAACAGCCTTGAAAGGAGAATTATAACTAAAAATATTTTCATGGGGAAAACAGTTACTGTACAAGTATTCTCAAGGAGAGCAATTGCAATTGCCCATCGAATTTCCTCTACACATTTTGGTGATGTTGCAAATTATATTTTTTCCCCTTTAAGGAAACATTCAGCAAACTGGTAAAAAAATGCAAGTTACCACAAATGAATATTTCAATCTCACTGGGACAAATTACTGTTATGTTACCATTACTAATGACAATTGCTTTGGATACACTGTCACTAATAGACCACTTGTTAATGTTATCTAAATTACTTTGTTAGAAGAAACACTCAACGGTAGGGAAAGTGCTTAACAAATAAGGAGCAAAATAATCCAGTTAGTCAAGTAAATTCTCTATGAGACAGCTGATGATTGCTTATAGCATGACACAGGCTTGTACTGTCTCATAGAGAATTTGCTTGACTAACTGGATTGTTATTTAAATTATGGTTGTGGTGGCACAGTGGTTAGCGCGGTCGCCTCACAGCAAGAAGGTCTTGGGTTTGAGCCCCGAGGTAGTCCAACCTTGGGGTTAGGGTTAGGGTATGTATGGAGTTTGCATGTTCTCCCCGTGTCTGCAGTGGGTTTCCTCCCACAGTCCAAAGACATGTAGGTCAGGTGAATCGGCCATACTAAATTGTCCCTAGGTGTGTGTGTGTCAGCCCTGTGTGATGACCTGGCAGCCTGTCCAGGGTGTCTCCCCGCCCACCGCCCAATGACTGCTGGGATAGGCTCCAGCATCCCCGTGACCCTGAAAGCAGGATAAGCGGTTCGGATAGTGGATGAAAAAATTATGGTTGTCTCATCCCCTAACACTTACTTTCAATACAAAGGGCCCACAGGAGGTCCTGTCAGTCTGTTTAGCATTCCTACCTAGACACATTGGCCCCTCTGTGTCTCATGAAAGCTCTGAAATATCTGAACAGTAACTATAGCGGAGTGCTATACACTCTGGATGAACGTCCCAATGGACATCCAAGAGTTGAGTCTCAGCTTACCTTGTTACCCCTTGGCACCTTTTTATTTTGGTACTGGATTCCCCAAGAGGATCAAGGAAGATAGACATTTTTGTGATGGGTCATAACCTCTTTTTTTTAACAATTACATTAGCAGAGATTTATGCTACTAAAAGAAACACTGCAACTCACCTACACATACACACGGCAAGACTGGACTTTTCCACAGTGTTTGCTGAATAAGATGTGACTTAATAAAAAAAAGTATCATGAGAGTGAATTATGACATTATGTATGAGGCAAGATTTCACTTACAGCGAGTGTCCAGTGGTGGTTCTTGTCGATGATCCCAAGGGCATACTTGTATATCTGTAGATCCAGCTAAAAGAATGAAAAGTGGAAATTATTTATGGAGTCAGTCACATCAGTTCAGTTCTTTCACTTTTTATTTTTTTTAATTTTTCCATGTTTGACATCTCAAATGTGTCAACTGCGAAAGCCTTAACTTCCTATTAAAGTCCCACACGAGTAGGTGCATGCCTGCATTCATGAATTGAAGGAAATAAATAAAGACAAGAAGTTTGGCAGCACGAATGTAAGGCTGTCAGAATTCCCCGTTATAATTACGAGCATGTGCTTTCCATGGCACATCCAGTGACCTAAAGATGTAACCACAACAAATTTGAAGTGTCTCAGACTTTGCAAACAAGAGATGCCCTGGGGGAGGAAGGGGGTAACTTTTAAGGTCCTTTTAATTACATGCAAAGTTCTTAATGGCATAGCACCTTCTTACTTCACTGATTTTTAGTATCCTATCAAGCTCATTAAGCCCTCAGATCCTCCATGCTGGCCTTCTAATCGTGTCCAAAGTACTCCACAAACAAAGCAGGGAGCTGTCTTAATGTGTTAATGCACCGATCCATTGCGGAAAGCCCCGCCCACGTGTCCATTGCCCCGCCCACGTGTCTGTCAACCAGGCCAGCTCTGTGGACATTTTTAAACAAGAGCTTAAAACATATCGTTACAGTTAGCTAACCCGTTAACTATCTTGTGCTTTATCCCCTAAATAAGTCAATTTTGTGGTTTGCTGTTGTATTTATTTGTTCTTGCCATATTTATTTGTTGTCTTAATGCTTCAAATGTAAAGCACTTTCAGGTGCATAAACACATTATTGTTATTGAATAATATAATACATACATTTATGACTTGTAAACTAGTAAGTTTTTAAGTGCTCTTGTAGTTCATTGTTTTGGATGTTGCAGTGTACAATATGGGTCACCCATCACTGGTGCCACTCTGAGGTTCCCATTGCAACGTGCTTGTCTTAAAACATAAAACATAAAACAACGCTTTTTGTGACAAGTTGCCCCTGTTGTGACGTTCTGGTCTCTGCTGAGTGGTAGAAACGGCAGAAACACTCGTTTCGTCAGAAGAAGAGCGCATCGAACCGAACGAAAACGGCTCTGAGAAGAAGCGAATGCGCGTTCAGGGCGAAGGGGTGCAGAATTCTGTGGGGAGCGGGAAAACGGCGCAACAGCGGCCCGCCTCTGCGGACGGCAACGCAAACACGGCGGCTCCTGCAGCAACGGAGACAAATAGATGTAAATGTCCACAGAGGCTCCTACCACGGGTTTCTACTCAGCCTGCTCCCATGCTAGGAGGCAGGACACTTTCACCGGATCATGCGGAATCCAGTATTCTTCATAAGCTTCATATTACGAGGGGTTGAAGTAGAAGATCAACCGATAATAAAAATGGAGGTGATGAAAATTCACGCGACTTGGAAAAGGGGGGGGGGGGCGGTAAAAATGGATGTGAAATTGAAAACGGAGTAATGAATTACCGAGTGATTGGATTAATTTAAAGTAGATTTGATTAAAAGCAGCCGTGATACGTTGAAAACAGAGCCGCGTTTCATCATTCACAGCACAAAGTTGCCGTCTATCTTTTCAGGAAAGTGGTCTCGAGAGGGGGAGTAACGAAAAAAAAATACTTAAAATAATTCATAACGGAAGTGACGAAACGTATGTGAACTGAAAAATAGAGTGATGATTTGTCAACTGATTCGATAAACTCGACTGACAGTTTATTTGTTAACAGCGTTGCTCTGATTATCAACTGGGCTCTGCTACTTTCTGCTGTCGACCATTCATCACCCACAATGCCCAGCTGACATGTGTCGTTCACATTATTTGTTACTTCCGCCCAAAGTGTCAGTCAACAAACCACGCCCACTGGCCGACATCATGGTAAGTTTTTTGGCTCTCAACTTGCAGGCCGGGCCTGCTCGTGGGCTTTCATCCTGACATGGTGGCGGCAAATGGAGAGAGGGAAGTGAGATACCTCGTTCCACAAAACCAGTAGATAGTCGTTGTGCTGCTGTAACCGGTTATTTTCTTGCCCTGTGCGGGATTCGATACGGGATGTACTGCGCCACAAGGCGACATCACTAACCGCTCGGCTAAAGGGTCAGACCCGTTAGCTAGGGGCTAACGTGTCTTATTAGTAGTTTACACTACTAACGACGAGCTTCACTACCACACTGACTGGCTTCTATCATGTACTGAAAACGTGCAAGCAAGCGGTCTGGTAGTACACCCTAGACCAGTGGTTCTCAACCTTTTTGGGGTCCTGGACCCCCTGCGTATTTTTGATCTACCCTGAGGACCCCTCCACCTGATCTTGGGGGAGGGGGGTTGCAATTTGATAAAATGCAGTAGAAACTGCATTTTAAATTGCATTATAGCATTTATTCACTCTTTGGGGCAAAAATAAGAGCTTTCAGTTGTAACTTAGATATAGTTAACAAAACAGAATTCTTATGCAGTAACTTTCAGATATATGTAACAAAACAGAATATGTATTCAGTAACTTTCAGATATATGTAACAGAATTTTTATGCAGTAACTTTTAACACTGTTACCCTTTATAGTTTAGGTAGATAAAGGTCTCAGTCACATTTGAGTAAAATAATCCTATTTCTATAAATGTCATAGGATCTTTTTTTTAAAGATATTTTATTTTCACGGACCCTTGCAATTACACCACGGACCACTAGGGGTCCGCGGACCCCCGGTTGAGAAACACTGACCTAGACTACCTGAGCTGGTCCGTGAGGCCGCAGCGGAGGTTGCTCTCCCAAGACTTGCCCGATGAACGTTGTTATCAATTTGACAGGAGAGGAGGAGTAGGGCGTCCGCGCCAAAAATGCAATCTCGGAACCCATCGGCTGTCATATGACGATGATTTAGCTTTTCATTTGCCCCCCCCACACACACACACACAGATATCTGTTTATAGATTAGCCGTAGACGACGTCTCTCAACTCCACTCTCACGTCTCAACCCGCTAATCGGGCTGTAAACAGTGACCGGCGCACGGAAGCGGAAGTCTTGGCCCGGATATCTCTCAACCGGATATCCGCTGGCTACACCGGAACCTCCGAAATCTTGGCCGTTGGAGGCTGAATCATCGTCAGACCGATAGCCAGTGGGTTCCGAGGTTTGCCTTCATGTGACTATTTTAACTTGAGAAAACAAACCATTTCTGCTTAGATTACTGAAAATAGTGTCGAAAGGGAAAAGTGCCTCCTCATTGTGAGATCATAGATACGAATAGTTAAGAACATTAATTTACAAATATTGACACGGGTTAATCAATGTTGCGGATGATAATGATTATAAGACTATTTATTCAAATACAACGTCTTAACTGGAATAAATTGTCTTTTTTTCCTTATTAGAGCAATTTTGGAGGCAACGTATTCCAAAAGTAACAAATTAATGTTTTTCAGGCTGTTGTTGATCTTGAGTAATATAGTGGTATGGGAGACAACATGCTTGCTAGGCTTCAGACAGGGCTACTCTGTTACACCTAAAGCCACCTTTTCCTCGGAAAACTTGACACTTGGGCCACTGAGGGAAATGAGGTTCATGGCATTTTTTAAGATGACCCCAAGGTTGTATTAATGTGTTCTATTTTGACAGATGGGGCCTGGTAATCTTTGGAGGTATAGATGGATTCAGCAGGGAGATAGTACTTCTCCGAGTTGCAAACAACAACAACTGTTCTGAAACCCTTCTTGGCATGTTTTAGGAGGCAGTTGAACAGCATGGCTTACCATCATGAGTACGAAGTGACAAAGGAGGGGAGAACCGAGGAGTGGCAGTAGATATGATTGATAGAAGGGGACCTGGGTGAGGAAGCCATATCACGTGTTGCTCTGTACATAATCAGAGGTAAATGACTTATAACATACATCCTCAAACCTGTATATTGTAGGACATCATGTGTCCCCTAAAAAAAATACATAATCACTGATCACTTCTCCAAGTCAAGCTATGTTCCAATTTTCAGGAATGCTCGCTCCAACCCTCAACAGCAAAAAAACAGTGAGGAATCTGAGGAAACATTTCAAAGGGTGAATTAAGCTTACATAGTTAGTAAAATTAGATCAAGATAATAAAACCAACCAGAGCACAAAAACAAATAAGAAAGCACACAAGATCTGCCTGATTACTCTCACCAACTAATCCGATGGTCAACCTATCTATCATCCAAATGTCGCTTCTTCTTTAAAAAAAAAAAAGGGCTAATAATTACTACAGCCCTGCCAGTCTCAGATTTTGGGAACCAATACTAAGGACATTTGAGGAGGAAAATTTCAGATTACTAATATCTGCCAGCATTACTAAAAATTGACATTTACTTGTATTGCACCTGACTGTATAGCTTTCAGAACCACTCAAAGTATAATGCCAAGAGACTCTCCCTTAATGAACAAGAACAAATGTTATTTTTTTCATATAAATTAACCCCAGAAAGACTTATATAATGAGTTAAACATAATCCACAAGCACTGATAATATCGGTGGATTATCATTGTATATGGATAAGGGAAGCCAATATAAAAATGTTGGTAATTATTGGCAAATTATAATGGCACCCTAATTTACATATTTTTTCAGCCCTAATTAATACACCAACCCTTAGTATGCAGCCCAGAATCTATGGGACTTATAAAAGATCATTCAGAACTATCTCAAATTCCTTCAGGGGTTAATATTTGAGCAAACGTGCTTCACAGAAATTACATACACAATTTTACACACTATATATATATATATATATATATATATATATATATATATACACAAGTTCTCATGTTGAAAAAATGTGAAGCATTTTCCCTGAAGGAATTTGAGATAGTCCCGAATGATCTTTTATAAGTCCCGTAGATTCTGGGCCGCATACTAAGAGTTGTACAAAAGTCTCATGCTTGTGTTTGTGGGAACTGGCAACAAGACCAAAGTACTGGGAGGAGAGAAAGACCATTCACTTCCCACATCCACCAAAGTTTTCACAGACAGTTGCCTGTTCACTGTAGCAGGGCACATTGCTGGCCACAGTACCTTACATGAAGGCCCCCGCCTCTCAAAAATATCATGATATAGGAATGAATTGATGGCATATGCGGGTTTTCGAGTGTAAATTAAGGGGATGTCTATCCGTGTTTCAGTTTTCTGATGTGTTTTTCCCCCCATGTACGTGACACAGATTATTCTAACTGCAGAGCAAGCTCTCAAGAAGTTTTGCTTCAATAAGAGGAATAACCACATCTACGATCCTCCTCTGAGACCGAGAGTCAGCCTTGCTGATGCAGAGGAAAGGGACTGAGAGATAATGTCTTTTTCATTAGTTTCATTCTCAGCCAGGCCACACCTACTCAATAAAATCGAATAATCTTTACTCACCACCTCCAAAATTACGACTCAGTCCATTTTGTATGCAGTCCACTGTGGTTGACAAGACAGGTCTATCCACTCAATCCCCAGTGGCCACATCCCCTGAAGGAAATAAAGACATCTTAAAGACATTAATGACTAAAGATTTCTTGAATAATACAGGCAATAAGTGGCATCAGTAATGCTTACCTCCATATAGGATGACGTCAAGGGGAGCAGACCACTCTTGCTTCTTCTTGTAAAATCACACTATCCCTTGTCTCTTTCCTCCACATCAGCAAGATTGACTTTCAGTCTCAGAGGAGGATAGTAGATGTGTTTATTCCTCTTATTGAAGCAAAACTCCTTGAGTGCTTGCTCTGCAGTTAAAATAGAACAATCTGGATCGCGTACATGGGGGAAAAAACATCAGAGGGGAACTGAAACACTGATAGATATCCCCTTAATTTACACTCGAAAACCCACATATGCCATCAATCCATTCCTATATCATGACATTTTTGAGTTTTATCTGGCATCTCTCGAGTAATTTTCCTCTTGGAAGACCTCAAGAATTTTGAATGTTTATGGGTGTCAACGTCCCTAAGTCAAAGCATTGCATACATTTTTATTTCACCTAGGACTTCATGTTTTGAGTCATCTATCTCAATGATCTCAAGATAATTGATCCCTTTTTTGGGGGGATTTTTTTCTCCCCAATTGTGCTTGGCCAATTACCCCACTCTTCCGAGCCATCCTGGTCGCTGCTCCACCCCCTCTGCTGATCCGGGGAGGGCTACAGACTACCACATGCCTCCTCTGATTTAAGTGGAGTCGCCAGCCGCTTCTTTTCACCTGACAGTGAGGAGTTTCGTCGGGGGGATGTAGCGCGTGGGAGGATCACGCTATTCCCCCCCCCCCTCGAACAGGCGTCCTGACCAACCAGAGGAGGTGCTAGTGCAGTGACCAGCATACATACCAACTTCCGGCTTCTCACCCGCAGACATGGCCAATTGTGTCTGTCGGGACGCCCGACCAAGCCGGAGGCAACACAGAGGTTCGAACTGGGATCCCCGTGTTGGTAAACAATGGAATAGACCACTACGCTACCCGGACGCCCAAGATGATTGATCCTTAACTGTGGTTCCTCCACAATATCTGGCACTGCCTCTACCTTTACCTCTGAATGATGTCAAAAGTAATTACATTATTTAATCTAACAATATAAGCAGCTACTAATAAAAAGAAATAACAAAGATGAATTAACATTACAAACCTTGAACTTACTTTCAATCATTCAACATGTAATAACAAATGAGTACAACAACCAAGTAAGGATTTACAATTCTCAGCAGACCTGCATGAAAAAGCATTTGCAAATTATCCTGAGAGTTTGTTTTAATGTGCTGGTAGTAGTTTGATTAGCTCTTTAAGTTGACAAATGACATAAGCGATAGCACCTTTATAGCACAATATAAATTCAAGACTTGTAATCCCTATTGAATTATAATACCTAATCCAGAGCCCCACTCATCACTGTTCTGTTGGTCCATGTTGTCATTCTTGTTTCCACTGTGGGATAGAAAGAATATGACCCCAAGTTTAATGACCTTAACTGATCCAAACTACAACCATTGAGTCTAAATATTGACATGCAGGTGCTCTATTTGCACATATGTTTGTTAGTTCATTTTACAAGTATGTTGGCGGATTGCATCACCTGAGAAATGTTCCACACAATGTATGCACTTGAACTGTAGCGGGACACTGGACCTAGTATAATATCAATTAAAGCTTTGTTAGTGACGTTACAATTAGCACATTACATGGGTTGGGCCAACTGTTAGGACCAAATGATAATGCAAGATATTAATCCAATCACAGATTAACGTATGTAAGTCTGTAGGAGAGTACAGTAATATAGATACACCAGTAAAATGTAACACCTATTTGGCATCCCCTTTCCTATGTATACACGAGCATGCACATGCAAACCCATACCGGAGCCACAGTGTTACCCAGATCTTGTTGAAGAGGTTGGATGTATAGATGATTCCAGATCTGACAATAGCCTGCTCTCTGAAGTTCTTCGCAGAGTATCCTGAGTCTGGATAGTTGACAATTTCCCAGGCTTTGCTCTTTCCACCGACTGATTTGTCAACCCCCCCCCCTCAAGTTTTGGAAACTGTCCTATGAGGGTTTCTTCAAACACTGCTGAATCTCCATCCCTGTCTAAATAAGATACAAAAGAATAGACAAGAGTGTGACACATAGTTCAATTCTTCGGCATTGCTGTTGGATTTTTGAGAGGCTAGATTATATCAGCTACTTTGAAAACTTCACTACTATATACACTACCGTTCAAAAGTTTGGGATCACCCAAACAATTTTGTGTTTTCCATGAAAAGTCACACTTATTCACCACCATATGTTGTGAAATGAATAGAAAATAGAGTCAAGACATTGACAAGGTTAGAAATAATGATTTGTATTTGAAATAAGATTTTTTTTACATCAAACTTTGCTTTCGTCAAAGAATCCTCCATTTGCAGTGATTACAGCATTGCAGACCTTTGGCATTCTAGCTGTTAATTTGTTGAGGTAATCTGGAGAAATTGCACCCCACGCTTCCAGAAGCAGCTCCCACAAGTTGGATTGGTTGGATGGGCACTTCTTGCGTACCATACGGTCAAGCTGCTCCCACAACCGCTCAATGGGGTTCAGATCTGGTGACTGCGCTGGCCACTCCATTACCGATAGAATACCAGCTGCCTGCTTCTGCTCTAAATAGTTCTTGCACAATTTGGAGGTGTGTTTAGGGTCATTGTCCTGTTGTAGGATGAAATTGGCTCCAATCAAGCGCTGTCCACTGGGTATGGCATGGCGTTGCAAAATGGAGTGATAGCCTTCCTTATTCAGAATCCCTTTTACCCTGTACAAATCTCCCACCTTACCAGCACCAAAGCAACCCCAGACCATCACATTACCTCCACCATGCTTAACAGATGGCGTCAGGCATTCTTCCAGCATCTTTTCATTTGTTCTGCGTCTCACAAACGTTCTTCTTTGTGATCCAAACACCTCAAACTTGGATTCATCCTTCCACAACACTTTTTTCCAGTCTTCCTCTGTCCAATGTCTGTGTTCTTTTGCCCATCTTAATCTTTTTCTTTTATTGGTCAGTCTCAGATATGGCTTTTTCTTTGCCACTCTGCCCTGAAGCCCAGAATCCCGCAGCCGCCTCTTCACTGTAGATGTTGACACTGGTGTTTTGCGGGTACTATTTAATGAAGATGCCAGTTGGGGACCTGTGAGGCGTCTGTTTCTCAAACTAGAGACTCTAATGTACTTATCTTCTTGCTCAGTTGTGCAACGCGGCCTCCCACTTCTTTTTCTACTCTGGTTAGAGCCTGTTTGTGCTGTCCTCTGAAGGGAGTAGTACACACCGGTGTAGGAAATCTTCAATTTCTTAGCAATTTCTCGCATGGAATAGCCTTCATTTCTAAGAACAAGAATAGACTGTCGAGTTTCAGATGAAAGTTCTCTTTTTCTGGCCATTTTGAGCGTTTAATTGACCCCACAAATGTGATGCTCCAGAAACTCAATCTGCTCAAAGGAAGGTCAGTTTTGTAGCTTCTGTAACGAGCTAAACTGTTTTCAGATGTGTGAACATGATTGCACAAGGGTTTTCTAGTCATCAATTAGCCTTCTGAGCCAATGAGCAAACACATTGTACCATTAGAACACTGGAGTGATAGTTGCTTGAAATGGGCCTCTATACACCTATGTAGATATTTCACCAAAAACCAGACATTTGCAGCTAGAATAGTCATTTACCACATTAGCAATGTATAGAGTGTATTTCTTTAAAGTTAAGACTAGTTTAAAGTTATCTTCATTGAAAAGTACAGTGCTTTTCCTTCAAAAATATGGACATTTCAATGTGATCCCAAACTTTTGAACGGTAGTGTATATACCTTGAAACAAAATGCGGGCCATGCCCAACCCTGCCTCTGTTAGCTTTGCTTTCTCAGCTGACTTGACTTGACTTGACTTGCACTGCAGAGACTTTGACTGAAGATAAACAGCAAAATGTGTGAACCCAAGGGATGACCCTGTTCCTGACCAGGGCCGATCTAGCCCTTCTTTGGTGGACCTGGTAGGGATGAAACAGTCTGTTCGTGTATTGCCATTAGACAAAACATTAGTGCCTCAACATCCAGAAATGAACCTACCCTCCAGTTCTCCAGAAATATCACTGGCACCATGTCTCACTTTGACCCTCTAGACCTTAAAAAACTAGACAGTATTATTGGGCAGCTCAGGTCCTCCACCCGCTGTTTGGATCCTCCCTACCACATTTTTTAAAACTGTTTTTAATTGGTTAGCACCTGATGTATTGGAAATTATTAACTGCTCTCTTCAGTCAGGTATATTCAATTCAATTTTATTGTCATTAAAAACAATGTGCAGGCACATGTTAAAAATGAAATGAGGGCTGTGGCTTCACCAAACAGTGCAAGACAGACACAGACAAACACAGCAAACATAGTATAAGATATTACACACATATATTTCCTGCAGTATTCAAAACAGCTGTCATTAAACCCTTTCTGAAGAGGAGAAATCTTGATGCAACAGTTATTGCCAACTATAGGCCCATCTCCAACTTATTCCTTAGCAAAATACTTGAAAAGACAGTTTATTCTCATCTTAATAACTATTTAACATAAAAAAAACCTAGCCGTTTATCAATCAGGTTTTCAATCTCACCATAGCACAGAAATGGCACTTATCAAAGTTGTGAATGATCTGTATATGAACACAGATTCTAATAAATTATCTGTTCTTGTGCTCCTGGATCTCAGTGCCGCCTTTGACACTGTTGACTATGATATTTTACTATAGAAATTAGAAAAATGGGTCGGCCTATCTGGCCCGCTTTTGAACTGGTTTAGAACCTACCTGTTGTGTTTTTCTTGCCCTTTTGTATCTGTTTAAGTCGGAGAGTACTGCTGACGTTGTGTGTGGCTGCTGGCTCTCCCTCTTGTAGCCCCCCTTTCCCATCCACCCCTGTATGTTTGTGCTCTGTTTATCTGTTGTCTTGTTTCACCCCGTTTATTGTAAAGTGACTTTGAGTGTTAGAAAAGCACTATATAAGATTGATTTATTACTATTGTTATTATTATTATTACCTACAGGACAGGCAGTCCTTTGTGTACATTGGAGACTTTGCCTTGGACAAAGTTGGTATCATGTGTGGGGTACCCCAAAGTTCGATTCTTGGACCATTACTATTTAATCTCTATATGCTCCCACTCGCACATGTTAAACAGTAGCACAAAATAAATTACCATAATTATGCAGATGATTCACAATTGCACATATCCCTATCTCCTGATGACCTAGATCCCGTACATTCCCTAACTCAGAGTATTGATGATATTAATCTATGGATGTCAGAGAACTTTTTACAGTTGAACAAAGACAAAACAGAAATGCTCATGGATGTAATCATAGACTACAATCTAAATTTTAAGAGTCATATCAATCATCTCACAAGATCAGCCTTCTGCCATCTTAAAAACATTTAAAAACTAAGGGGCTTTCTATCAAAATCATAATCCATGCATTTATAACAAGTAGACTAGACTACTGTAATGGTCTATTCACCGGCCTCCCAAAATCAGCTGTGCAGCAACTACAGTTAATTCAAAATGTGGCAGCACGTGTTCTCACCGGAACTGAAAAGTATGAACACATTACTCCTGTTCTTAGATCTCTGCTTTGGCTCCCCGTCAAATCTAGAAGAGATTTTAAAATGTTGTTACTTGTATACAAAGCTCTAAATGGCCTTACACCTCAGTATATGAAAGACGTGCTAATTAGATACAAACCAGTAAGAACTGTCAGGTACAAAGGCAGTGGTCTTTTAACCATCCCTCATACTAACTCTAAAGCAGGGGAAGCTGCCTATTGTATTTACGCCCCAAGTCGATGGAATGCCCCATCTGAGGACCTGAGAGAGGCCCTAACACTGGACACTTTTAAAAGCAGGTTAAAAACCTTACTTTTCATAACAGCCTACAGCTAAGTTCTGTGTGTGGGTTTGTGTGTGTGTGGTTTTTATATGTTGATATTTGTATATTCTGCTCCGATTCCCATATAACTGCACTAACACCTGTTAATATGTATATATACGTATATATATATATTCTTTTCTACATTTGCACTTTTATGATTGTGTTGCAATTGTATTGTCACTTTATGTAAAGCACATTGTGTTGCCCTGTGTATGAAATGTGCTATATAAAGTTTGACTTGACTTGATTTCGTCTGAATGAAAATAAGTTAATCAAATCTTAAAAATTTGTTGTGATATGTTTCGTCAGTAGATTATAATCTTATTTACCTTATTTGCGCATACTGACCATAATAGTCAATATAAAATTCAGTGTATAGCATGTTATATTAGCTCCAGATGCCCATTATGACTGGAGGGCCAACCTTACCTGCCAGGCAGGACAACAGCCACAGTGTATGAATGACTACCTCATACTCTTGTAGTCAGTGCGAATCAAATTTAATTGTCAAACTTCTTCATAAAAAAATGTATTAGGATTAAGCAAGCCAGTTTACAACAATATCTGAACATTTCTCTGTGGCTGTAATCATACCAAGAGTCAAATAAACGTCTATAAAATATTATTCACGGGCTACTCAATTTACGATTTATACCTGCATTTCTCAAACGATAAATGGCGATTTTGTGTTGTGAATGTAAACGGGGAATATGATGAAACGTGGCTCTGTTTTCATCAAATCCCAACTGTTTTAATCAAATCAACTTCAAATTAATAATATCACTTGATAATTTATCACTCTAGTTTTCAATTCACATTCATTTTTACCGCTTCGTTTTTCAATTCACATGCATTTTCATCACCTCCATCCATTCATCCATCCATTATCCGAACCGCTTATCCTGCTCTCAGGGTCGCAGGGATGCCTATCCCAGAGCAGAGTCTCCGCGATCCAGGACAAAAATGGAAAAAAAATCTAGTAGAAGAGAAACAAGTATTAGAAAGATGGACAGAATACTACGCAGAATTATAACACCACAAGACAGGAGGGGATCCTTCGGTATTAAACGCTCCCTGCAACAATGACAGAGAGGATGATAGAAATGATGTAATTCTTAGAGAACAGGTAGAAGAGGCTGTAAAAGCTTTGACGAAAGGCTAATCTGCAGGAGTCAACAACATACCAGCAGAGCTCGTGCCAGCTGGAGGATATATGATGATCAGCACTTTAACTTACATTTGTAATAAGATATGGAAGACGAGGGCAGTGGCCCAAGCCTTGGACACAATCACTCGTCATCACACTTCCTAAAAAGGGCAGCCTGCAACAGTGCAACAATTACCGCACCATCAGTCTCATCAGTCATCCTAGCGAAGTACTGCTGAGGATTATACTGAACCGACTGAAACCGCAAGCAGAACTGATAATAGCAGAAGAGCAGGCAGGGTTTAAAAAGGGAAGGAGTACTACGGGTCTGGCATGAGGCATTATGGGCCACCATGAGGAAATACAACATCGGCACAAACCTTTTACCAGTTGTTGAGCAACTCTCTGACAAAGCAACTGGTGCAGTGTACTACAACGGGACGATTGGAGACTGGCTCCGCACGACAGTAGGCGTCCGTCAAGGTTGCTTGCTCTCACCAACTCTCTTCAACATTTTCCTGGAGAGAATAATGGCAGATGTGCTGGAAGACCATGAAGGAGCGGTCACCATTGGGGGGGGGGGGACAATCACAAACCTCCGTTTTGCCGATGACATTGACGGCCTGACCGGTAACGAACAAGACCTGACAAGCCTGGTTGAACATAACAAGACATCAAGGGCATACGGCATGGAGATCCGTGCCGAAAGAACCAAACTAATGACTAATAACACCAGTGGCATTACCAGTAACATTCAGGTCAATGGCCAGACGGGCTCAACAGTCAACAAATTTAAATACTATCTTGGGGCCATCATCACAGATGAAGGGTCCAGACTGGAAGTCCTTTCCCGCATTGCACAATCGACCGCGGCACTCACAAGGTTAAAACCAATCTGGAAAGACAAAAACATTAGTACCGAGGGGCGATTGTAAAGGCATGAAGAGTAGCACAATTAGCAAGTAGCGCAATACAAGGGAAATAAAAAAAAAGAAGCCCACATGCAATGCAACGGTGTGATTTAGAGTTATGTGTTGTATGACATAAAGTGCAAAAACAAGCTATACACATTAAGATACTAATATAATACCAATAATAGTGCAGCAATAGTGTAGAACAGTATACGTATTGATGGGTAGTTATATAATATATAGGTGCATGGTAGTAGTTCGATGAACATAACTGAGGCAGGATGAGGTAGCAGTCCAGGGCCGAAGCCATATGCAAGACACTGTGTGTGTGTGTGTGTGTGTGTGTGTGTGTGGGGGGGGGGGGGGTTCAATGCATAAGCCAAGTCTGAGTGAGTGGGGGGTGGGGTGGGGGAGTGTAGTAGTCCAGGGCCGAAGCAAGACACCGTGTGTGTGGGAGAGAGAGAGCGGTGGTTCAATGTATGAACCATATTTGAGCGAGAGTGTGTGGGGGGGTGGGGTGGGGGTGGGGTCGGGGGGGTTGCAGGGTGAGCAGAGGGTCAGGGGTGGTTGGGAGTCGAGGAGCTGAGCCAGCCTTAGGGACAAAGGTTGCCCTTCTCCTCTGTGTCGTGCAGCCTGGGCAGGGAAGCCGGCGTCTTGAGGGAAGCTGCTCAGACGCAGGGAATAGGATAAGTGAGAGGTCCTGCAGGATTCTGCCAGCTGACCTCAGCATCTGCCGCTCACACGGGGTGGAGGGGGCTCTGACAGTGACTTCGATCATTTTGGAACAGACTTTGACTGTGTTGTGCAAACAGTTTCTGTTCTGAAGGCTGGTGGAATGGGACCAGCAGTTGAAGGAGAAGGTCATGATGTTCTCAAAGAAGGAGTAGCAAAACATTGTGAGGATCTCTTTGCTGACACCCAAAAGGAGTTGAGCTTCCTCGGGAGATACTGCCACTGCTGGCATTTCCTGGAGATCTCCTCTGTGTTGGGAGTCAACTTTCAACATGTTGTCAAAGATTGTGCCCATGTACTGATACTCCTCAGCAGTCTCTACAGGCTTCCCGTTGATAGCGGGGATGGTTGCCACAGCCGGTTCCCTCTGCTTGTTGGAGGAAGTGACCAACATCTCGCTGGTCTTGTTCATATTTAGTTCCAGGCGGGCGTTGTCACGCCACTCCACGAACACATGTAGAGCTGATGGTTCTGTGAGGGCCCTTAAAGTGGCGATTGGAGGACTGTGTCGTCAGCGAACTTGACCGTGTGACAGTTTGGCAGGGTGGACCCGCAGTCGTCAGTGTAGAGGATGAAGAGCAGGGTCGCGAGCACACAGCCCAAAGTAGTCTGTCCGTTCATTACTACGAGCCATTGTCTGTAACTCGATTTTTTTTTAAATAATAGGCTTTACGGAGGCCCTGGAGGTATTTAAGGATGTTGCTGAGAATTTTCTTGGCAACTACAGAGCGCCAAACTACTCTGAGCTGCTTGACGACATGCTTTTAAAGCATCCATACCATGAAGTGCAACATGTCACGGAAAATTCATTTCCTGTGTTCACACTCGGACTTCTTCCCCACTGATCTTGGTGCAGTCAGTAAGGAACATGGTGAAAGGTTTCACCGCGACACTGCGGCCATGGAAAAGAGGCATCAGGGCAACTGGAATCCATCAATGCCGGCCGACTATTGTCGGACACTGACACGAGAGGCACCAGATGCTGAGTACAAACAAAAATCAGCTGAAAAACATTTTAAGCTCAGTTGAACTAACACAATGTGTTAGCGTCATTATGCGACTAAACACGTTAAATTCAATAAAACGGAGTTTGATGTTTCTCCAAATTCCTACAGGATACAGCAAATCTAAAATTATTTTTGTGTTCAGCCTGACATTGTCTATCATAATCACCAATTGTGTTTTTATTTTTTTAACCTTCTATCTGGATACCTTGACCCCTCGGTATGCATGGCTCGAAATGGAACAGGAGGCATGCCACCCGTTTCTCATCGGGGCTGTTTTGTTGTCGCCCACTAGACTAGATAAATCAATTTATAATTCCAACCCAGTTATACACGGTATGTATGTTACGAATATGGAAAGAAACTAGGTCTCACTTTAATCCCCCCCTTTTTCTCCCCAATTGTATATGGCCAATTACCCCACTCTTCCGAGCCGGTCGCTGCTCCACCTCCTCTGCTGATCCGGGGAGGGCTGCAGACTACCACATGCCTCCTCCCATACATGTGGAGTCGCCAGCCGCTTCTTTTCACCTGACAGTGAGGAGTTTCACCAGGGGAGACATAGCGCGTGGGAGGATCACGCTATTCCCCCCCAGTTCCCCTGAACAGGCGCCCCTACTGACCAGAGGAGGCACTAGTGCAGCAACCAGGACACATACCCACACCTGGCTTCCCACCCGCAGACACGGCCCGTTGTGTCTGTAGGGACGCCCGACCAAGCCAGAGGTAACACGGGGATTCGAACTGTCGATCCCCATGTTGGCGGTCTATTTCATGGTCTACCAACCTGGGGATCACCAGTTCGAATCCCCGTGTTACCTCCGGCTTGGTCGGGCATCCCTACAGACACAACGGGCCGTGTCTGCGGGTGGGAAGCCGGATGTGGGTATGTGTCCTGGTCGCTGCACTAGCGCCTCATCTGGTCGATCGGGGCACCTGTTCGGGGGGGGGGGGACTGGGGGGAATAGCGTGATCCTCCCACGCGCTACGTCCCCCTGGTGAAACTCCTCACTGTCAGGTGAAAAGAAGCGGCTGGCGACTCCACATGTATGGGAGGAGGCGTGTGGTCGTCTGCAGCCCTCCCCGGATCAGCAGAGGAGGTGGAGCAGTGACCGGCTCGGAAGAGTGGGGTAATTGGCCAGATACAATTGGGAGGAGAAAAAAAGAGGGGGTCACACACACCCCCCTTTCTGACAACCCCAGATACTAATCCTTCACTTAACCACACCAAAACCAAGTCTAAAACTAACTATGTCCAACTTAATGCCTTAACTTAACCATTTCTAAACCTGTGCCCTAACATAATTGGAAATCAATGAATCTAACTTCAGTATCTTGGCTGAAATGGTTAAGAGCGGGGTCACGCAACCTGACGGGTCACCAGTGCTCCGAAAAAAACGCATGTCATCCTTTCACAGAGGCAGTGCAATACAATTCAGCCTTTAGAAAATATATGATTACATCAGGCACGGTGGCCTAGTGGTTAGCGCGGCTGCCTCACACCAAGAAGGTCCTTGGGTTCAAGCCCCGGGGTAGTCCAACCTTGGAGGTCATCTGGGTGCTCTGGTTTCCTCCCACAGTCCAAAGACATGTAGGTCTGGTGAATTGGCCATACAAAATTGTGTGTGTGTGTGTGTCTATCAGCCCTGTGATGGCCTGACGGCCTGTCCAGAGTGTCTCCCTGCCTGCCGCCCAATGACTGCTGGGACGGGCTCCAGCATCCTGCGACCCCGAGAGCAGAGTAAGCGGTTTGGATAATGGATGGATGGATGATTACATCAGCTGGGAAATATCTCAGCCAGAGATTTCTCCTCATATATGTCTGTACTGTTTGGTATTATTTTCACCTAAAGTAATTGTCACATGGTCACTCAGAAAGCGTTGCTGCCAGTACTGCCGTCTTCAGTGGCAGTCTCCATAGGCCCGCGTGTTCATGAGCAAGCACAATAGCGCTGACAGTTCAATTAAAACGAAAGCATTATGTGGAGTAAGCGGAGTTTATGTAAGGCCGTAAACCAGCGCCACGACAGCCAAGCCTGAAAATAGAAATCAACTGACTGGTCAAATGTTAGTCTGAAGCAAACTTTATCATAATGTAATTTGGACATAAACAGGCGCATGTGGGCAGAATATCACGAGCTGTCCAAAGAGGCACACAAAGTGCAGTCTGGCAGAGCTCCCATGTTGCCTTACATGCTGAGCATTTCTGTCATAATTCAGTGTTTTATCGGTGAGCAACAATGCTGAAATAAATAAAATAAAGCTTCACCTGAAAAATCAAAGACTTGAGAGGTTTTACTTTCAGGGTAATATTTCATGTAAAGAAGGAAAAGTTGTCTCGTTGGATCTTCTTGACTCGTGACAGACACAGTTCCTTCCTCAGGAAATCTCACAATTTCCTTCATATTTGTCATAACTCACTTGTTAAGATATCAAATAGGTCCGCTATTATTCCCCGGTTTGTTTATTTTCCTGTCAGCTGTCATTTTGTCAGGAGATATCGCGTTTGTCAAATAGCCAAGATCTTATTTTATAGTAAGACACTTCTGAAAAGACTCCATGGCCAAAGCTCACAAACGGAGGGAACTTGCCCCGGGACTGTCTGAAGGGTCAAGCAAGTTCCTGGATTCTTCAGCAAACTTACGAGGCGCAATCAACCCTTTTTTATTTATTCAAGGTCATCAACTAGGCATTCACACCCTTTTCTCACACATTAACACATATAATTACACCTAATATATGCACATAACATTACAAAACAAGTCTTACTGTCCAGTATGACGTCTATAAATAGAGACTGTGCATTTTTAATTTGGAACTGAGAAATACAAGGCGGTCCTACTCCTCTGACATCACTGCCAAAAATAATAACAATGTACGTGCCTTGTTTGCTACTGTCGACAGGCAAACAAACCCTCCTGTGGCGGTAGCCTCTGAATTTCTATCTGCCAGGGCCTGCAATGAATTTGCCTCCTCCTTCAATGACAAATTTCAGAAAATTAGGTAGGCAGCCGCTGCCGCCGTCCTAGGCACTGGGCATGTGTTGTCCCTGTGTCCACGCAAAACCAATTCAAATAGCATGACACACTTTTATCCCATCAACCGTAAAACTTCGAGGTTATTATACAACATCTGAAGCCCTCCGCCTGCTGCCTTGATATTCTGCCAACAGGCTCTTTCAAAAATGTTTCTATTTGCAAGGCCTCAGATCTTCTACAAATTGTCAACACGTCGCTTCTCTCAAGTCTCTTGCCACAGGCCCCGAAAACTGCAATCATCAAGCCAATCTTAAAAAAGAATCATCTAGACACTTCAATTACAATTACAATCTCATTTAGCAGACGCTTTTATCCAAAGCAACGTACATCTGAGAGTTAATACAACACAAGCAAGGATCTAGTCAGGAGGCGACAATGCAAGTAAGTGTCAAAAATCTAGGTTCAAGTCCGATAGGACATAGGACAGGCAGTGCACAAAGGTAAAGGTGCATAGAAGCGATTTTTTTTTAATACAAGTGTGTGAATTTTTTAATCAGGTGTGGAGGTGTTCAAGAAAGAGCTGGGTCTTTATCTTCTTCTTAAAGATGGAGAGGAACTCAGCGGATCGAATGGAGTTTGTTAACTCGTTCCACCACCGGGGAACTACAGAAGAGAAGAGTCTGGCTAATGACTTAGAGCCCCGTTGATGCAGAAGTGCCAGGCACCTTTCACTGGCAGAGCGTAGTGAGTGGGACCAAGTGTAGACCTGAATGAGGGAGTTCAGGTAGGCGGGAGCCATTGTGGTTGCTGTTTTGTAAGCGAGCATTAAGGTTTTGAATTTGATGTGGGCAGCAACTGGGAGCCAGTGGAGGGATATAAACAGTGGGGTGACATGTGCTGTTTTGGGTTGGTTGAAGACCAGATGCGCCGCTGCATTCTGGATCATTTGCAGAGATTTGAAAGTGCATGCAGGGAGACCTGCCAGTAAGGAGTTGCAGTAGTCAATGTGTGATATTACAAGAGCTCATACCAGGAGTTGTGCTGCATGCACAGACAGGTAGAAACTAATTTTCCTGATGTTGAACAGGGCAAATCGGCACGACCAAGCAGCCGAGGCCACGTGAACCTTAAAGGTTAGTTGGTCATCAATCATGACACCCAGGTTTCGGCAGACTTTGTGGGTATGAGTTGGGTTGATCCGAGTTGGATATTGATGTTGTTTAAGGATGGACTGGCTGGGATTAAAAGGAGCTCAGTCTTAGATAAATTAAGCTGAAGGTGGCATTCTTTCATCCATGCACTAATGAACAATCATAGGCCCATATCTAAGAGTACATCTGTCGCCATCTTACAATGCTGTGATTGCAACTATTCCCCAACTCTCTGTGAATAGTAGGCTACACGTGGCCATCGAAACTCTAGTTAATGGGCACACCCATATTTGATGATGAAACTGGTCGTTGGTTTCGGTCGTTACACATCTGTCGCCATCTTACAGTGCTGTGATTGCAACAATCCCTAATTCTATCGTTTATAAGGGTGGGGATACCTGCAGTCAGTTTAGACTGAAGATGTCACTTAGTTGAATGATGAAACATATCTGTCAATAAATGTTGTATGCAGATCAACTGATTCAACCTTCTTTGATTCATGTTTCTAAGTAAAATCGTTGAAAAAGCTGTTTTCCAGCAGCTCAACAACTTTTTGGCACTAAACATAAATTTTGATGTCTTCCAGTCGAGATTTCCACAACACCACAGCACTGACACTGCTCTTGTTAAGATCTTTAACGACATCTGCTTAAACAGACAGTGGCAGAATCTCAGCCCTGGTATTTGATCTCGCGCTGCATTTGACACAGTCGACTACAACAAATTACAAGACAGATTGGAAAACTGGGTGGGACTTTCTGACACAGCACTAAACTGGTTTGAATCCTACTTAAAGGACAGGGACTATGTACAAAAACGACCTGTGGAGTTCCCCAAAACTCAATTCTGGGGCCACTTCTGTTTAACATCTATATGCTCCCACTAGTTCAGATTACAGAGAACAACAAAACGTGTCACCATAATTATGCAGACAACACGCAGATTTACAGAACCACATCACCAGAGGACTTTAATCCCATACAAGCACTGAATAAGTACATTGAACAAATCAATGATTGGATGTCTCAGAATTTTCTTTAAGTGAACAACAATATAACTGAAGTAATTGCCTCTGGAGCCAAGGAAGAACAATTAAAGGTCAGCAATTAGCTATAATCGGTAACCAAGCCAGAAATCTTGGTGTGGTCAGACCTGAATTTAGGTAGCCACATTAAGACAACTATAAAGTCAGCCTATCACGTGAAGAATATATCAAGAATTAAAGGATTTATGTCTAGCAGGATTTGGAAAAACTTGTCCATGCATTTATCTTCAGTCGACTCGACTACTGTAATGGTGCCTTTACAGATTTCTCTAAAAAACCGATCAAACAGCTGCAGCTGATTCAGAATGCTGCTGCTCGAGTCCTTACTTACTAAGACCAAAAAGTGGATCATATCACTCCAGTCCTGAGGTCATTACACTGGCTTCCTGT